>NW_027099905.1:0-124000 GCF_031753505.1 Anomalospiza imberbis
GTGAAGGAACTGCGGAAAGGACAAGGTGTGTCTAGGTCCCTGGGCCTTTCCCTAGGACTCGGCAGCCGGGGCCTTTCCCTGCACATCTGGACACGCCGTGCCCGGCACAGCGGGAAGGGATCCAGGGCAGCCTGGCTGCCCTGCTGCTGCTTTCACGGCCTGCAGGGCTGTTTGCCAGCCTGGCCTGGCTGCAGCTTCTCCCCAGCCTCTGCAGGAAGGCATTTGGCACCAGATGACAGGGAGCCCAAACTGCACCATGGGCCATGCACTCCCTGAGATCCCCTGCAATTTCCCAGTGCCCAGGAAGATCAGGAGGGGTGGTGGTTTGGAAAAGAGAGAGCCCTGTCACAGCCCCAAGTGCCCGGGCCTTATCCCGATTCTTATCCATGTCTTTGACAAGTATTGCCTCCTGAAGTTTCCACCTTCCCGATGTGTAATGGCTCCATCTGATCCAGCTGTGCCTCTTCCTTTCTCAAGGGATGGACAGAGAGGCTTTATGGAAGGCAGCATTTCCTGAAGGGAGGGAGGCGATTCCAGGCATGGGCACAGTCACGGGAGGTAATTGCTGTGCTGGGCTCAGCCCTTGGTGAGGCTGTGTGGCAGAAGCTCTTCCCCAAGGCCCTGACCTGTGTGAGAGGGTCTGACTGTTCCTTGGCCTGCCTGAGCTGACCGAGCAGAGATAGGCAAGAAGGGAGAGTTGTGGCCCTGCCTGCTGCAGATTACCTCAGGGATTTAGTGACGGTTTCCTCTGTGGGAGGGACAGAACCACCATGGGCCCCGGGCAGGTCCAGCCACTCCTCCAGGGATGTGGCACAGGGCCTGCAAAGAGGGTGGAGAGTTGCCAGGAGCCAGTCCAGAGCTCCCCAGGCCCCTGTGCATCTTTGGCCATGGCCATTCACATCTGGCTCCCATGGCCTTACCCGACCCCCTCGCAGTGCCCATTTCCCTGAGGCAGAGGGGGACTCCAGCACACCATGGAAATGGTTCTGATCTCTGCTCCTCTCTAGACTGGGATCGTGACATGGCTTATCTGGGAGGCCTAGCACAAGACAGTGTGAAATCCATGGAAAATTCTGCAGGCAAGTTCTCAATGTCCTTTTCCTGAGAGAATAATCAGTGTCAGTGTGGCAAGACCTCACTCATGTACCATTTACCTTAACGGTCTGAAGGTTGTTGAGACTGGGAAAATGTGCCCTGCTCCCTTCTTAAACCCTGAGTGATCCCACAGGATCGCTGTCAGTGGGAGGAAGGAGCATTTAGCTGTTCATCTTCCACCCGTGTTCAATGACAGTGTGTGCTTCCATGTGCTCTGTGCAGCCACGGAGAAGAGCAGAGAGGGAAGGGGCCGGGCCCAGGGCTGTGCCCCAGGGCTGAGCCTTGGTGCAGCCTGAGGATCTCCTACAGTGCCACGGGAGCTGTTCTGTCCTGCCTTTCTTTGCAGATACCCCTGTTGGTGAAAGTGATCTGGCTTCCCAACCCACGTTCAGGATTGAGCCTCTGGGAGATGGAGAGGGTAGGTCAAGGCCTTTCCCCCTGGGAGAGCTGCCAGCTCAGAGCCCAAAGCTGGGCTGCAGGTGCCAGGACAGAACCATGCACGTGTGTGCCCTCGCCCTGCGCCATCCCCTCACGAGTTCTGCTCAGGCACAGCAGCTGTTTGGAGGTGGGAGGGTACTGGCCCAGTCTCAAAAACCCCGATGTTTTTCTGATCCTTAACCATGACTTTGAAAAGCTTTGCCTCCTGAAGATGCCCCCTCCCTGAATGGTGGATGGTTCCACCTGATCCTGCTGTCCTTTTTCCTTTCTCAAGTGATGGACACAACATCTCTGCAGAAGGAGGCGCATCCCGGAGGAAGCAGTGGCTCAGTGCCCACCTCTGCTGGAGGAAGGAAGGCGCTGCCAGGCACGGGCACAGGCACAGGAGGTAATTGCTGTGCCGGGCTCAGCCAGGCTCAGCCCTCGGCAGGGCTGTGTGGCAGCAGCTCTTCCCCCAGGCCCTGCCCTTGCACGGCCCGGCAGCAGCCAAAGCTGGAGGCGCCTCGGCTTCGAGGCCTCTGGAGCTCGTTCCCAGCCCCGGGGAATCGGGACTCGGGCACCAAGGCCCCTCCCGCGGCAGCTGCTCCCGCAGCTGGCCCTGAGCGCCCAGAGGCCAAAGGCACAGGAGCAGCCCCGAGCGGGAGCCCTGCTGCGAGCCCAGGGCCAGAGCCAGCCCTGGCTCCTGACTGGGCAGGGGCTGCACTGGCTCCTGACAGGGCCTGACTCTGTCCCCTTGGGCTGGGGGAGCTGTCACGGGGCAGGGAGGGCCAGGGCTGGCAGGGGCTGCTCCGGGATGGGTTTGGCCCGGGTCCCTCCAAGCAGCGACTGCCCAAGCAGCTGCGCTGGCCCCGGGCTCTCCTCCCGGCCGGCTGGGCTTTGCTGGGTGGCACAGCCTGTGCCGAGGGGCGGCAAGGTGCCTGCAGGCCCCAGCTCTGGGGGAAGCAGAGGACGTCCTGGCCGTATCCACCGTGCTGCCAGCTCAGCAGTGCAGCACAGCGCGGGCTCACGCTCCCCATTGCTCCCACAGATGCAGCCGGCACCACAACACGGGTTCCCGATTCCCAGAACGGCCTCAGACATGGCTGCTATTGGGAAACACACTGTTTGCTACTGTTAATGGCAGGTCTGCTTTTTTTGGAGCTGGTCTTTATTTTATGCTGTGTTGGAATCTGGTGTTGCTGGAAGAGAAAATGGTGAGTGTTTATATCACCTCTCCCTCAAACAGCTTCTTTTAAAAGGCTAATATAGATGGGAAACATTTCCAGTGAGGCTGCAGTGGAGTTGTGGCCGGTCCGTGGTTGTCCAAAGAGCTCTGCTGAGGGTTCTGCTGCTGCCCAGGGCTTTCATTGGCCTCTTCATTGCTGGGCCTCGTCCTGGGGGGCCCGCTGGGGCTGCAGCCAGTGCTGGCTCCCACTGAGGCTGCCTGGCCAAGAGCAGCCCCAGGGGCACAGGGCGGAGGCAAGGCAAGGTGGGGAGGAGAAAGAGCGGGGACGAGATTGCCCTTGAAAGGCAGACGCGCTCTGGGGCCCGCTCCTGGCCAGGGAGCCTGCCCAGAGCCGTCCCCTGCTCGCCGGGGCCTTGAGGGGCAGCTGTCCAGCTGGGCCAAGCTGTGCCAGCCGCTCCAGCCGTGCTGGGGAGCCTTGCCAGCTCTGGGCCCTGCTGTGCAGGAGGGTCCCAGTGTGCCACTGGCAGCCGGGGGCCTCAGCCGCTCCTCTCTTTCCACAGTCACCCCTCTGGACAGGAGATGGAAGACGGTGGCTGCACCTCACTCCAGACAGCCTGAGCAGCACCTCCAGCAGTAATAAGGGCCTGGTCAGCCCTTTCAAGTGTTCTGAGAAGAGGAGCCCAGAACATCCGTCTATGAGGAAACCTGCTGTGACCCTGTAGATCCCTCTGCCAGTTCTCTCCCCATAGGTGTACTAGTCTGTGTTTTCATGGTTGATGTGTTCGTGTCTGTCATGGGGTGACAGGACATTTTCATGCTTTGTATCCCAACCGTGTATTCCTGTTCCCGTGCTCTCAGTTTGTTTTGTCTATAGCCGTGTCCCTCCCCCGGCTGTTTGCTCTGGCTTGCTGCTGCTAGCTTTAGGCTTGCTTTGCTTGCTTTGCTGTCTTTTTTTTTTTTTTTTTTTTTTTTTTGTTTTGTTTTGTTTTGTTTTTTCTTTGCTTGCCTTATTTTGCCATTTTTCTGTTTTTGTTTTTCCCTTCCTTCCTTCCTTCCTCCCCTTCCCTGAAGACATCGGACCTGCTTGGGACCTTGATTCGGGAACGTCAAGGACCTCCTCCGGAGTCTGCATTACAGAGCTCAGCACCCTCCTCAGCAGACTGCCCAAGCCGTTCGGCCTCTCTCGGACTGGTGAAAACGTTTGTTGTCATCTCAAGCTGCTTTTCTTGTGCTGGGGAGTGGTTTTTTTTGTTCTTGCTTAATAAACAAGTTTTTTCCACTTTTCCTCCGAGGAAATTCCTCCCGAACCCGGTGGTGGGGGGGAGGAGTTGTGGAGGTTTGTTTCCTTTAAGGGGCTCCTTTGGAGATTTCTCCCTAATTTGTCCTAAAGCAGGACAATGTCTTATGTGGTTTTGCAATTGCTTAGTTAGTTATCTAATGTTAGTCAGTTCAGTTGGTTCGTTCCATGTACCCCTATTTCTGTCCCTCACAGCTGGTATCTCCCAAGTTGTTTACCCCAAGGTTTCCCTCCACTTGCCTGTCCCTCCGCCTGCCAATCTGCTGCTCCTCCCCAGTTATCCTCATAGAGCGATGCCAGTCTGAGTGGCAGAGCCCAGCCGCCTTGTCAGTCTTTATCCCCCCACCCAGTTTTCCCAGAATGTTGCCTGTCAGTTACCCTCTACCCCATAGATGATTTGTCCCTGAGACCTTGTCCCTCCCTTGTTTAGTCCCCATTGGTTGCTGTCTGTCCCACACTCCTCCCCAAGATTTCCCCCCCTGGTTGTTCCCAGAGCACTCCTTTACACGCCTGCACCCTTTATGAGTTGTTACAGAGTATTGTTTCAGTTGGCACTTGCCCCTGACCCCCGTCAGGAATAAAGTTTCCTTGGCAGGTCACACAAGTGTCCTCCTCCTCGTTTCTTTGTTTCGGGATCCTCCTCGTTCACCCTGGCAGCTTCCCCCACGCAGCTGCCCACACCCCTACCAGCCGGTCTCATCTGAGACTCTGGAGTGGCCACTCTCGTGGCTCTCCCCGGCCCCCAAAGGGACCTGCTAGCCGGTGCCATCCCGTCTCTGTGGCCGCAGCCTGGGAGCGACACATGGGTATCCCCAAGCTGCAGCCATCTGTTTTTGATCTCCCTCTGTCCCATGCCAGCCCATGCCCAAGTGGTTTTAGAAATCCCAGTGTCAGCCCAGCACCCTCCAGCCTTGTTGAGACCAACATGGCCCTTCCTCTGCCCCTGAGCCCCCTGGCCCTGCCCTCTAAACACCACTGAAGGTAACCCCCCGCCCCTGCCGGGGTGGGTGATGGCCCCTTCTTCTGTTGCAATAAGGAGATGGGGCTGTCACCCCAGTGCCCGGGTGGTACCACCAGCAAAGCCCAGCCGGCACCAGCCCTGGCTGAGCACCATGCCCACGAGCAGCCGTGGATGCCCACGGTGAGGGCAGGCAGGAGCCAGGCAGAGGCTGCTGTGAGCAGCAGCGGGGCCCCGAGGGGCTGGGGCAGCCCATGGGGCAGGCAGCAGCATGGGGCTCCTGAGAGAAAGCAACCCCATTTTGTCTTTGTTTTTCATTTTTGGAAATTAGAAATTTTTAGAAATATTTCAAAATATATTTTCTGCAGAGAGACGCCCCAAATATTCCTTCTGATTACTATAGTAGTTAAGGATTTTACAAGGTAGTTTTAGAATCTTGAAAAAGAGACCCCATTTTGTCTTTGCTTTTCATTTTTAGAAATATTTGGAAATATTTTTTGAAGAGAGAAATCCCCAAATGTTTCTTCCCTTTTTCCACAACACCTTCATATTTTTGAAAGTAGTGTTACAGTTCTGGAAAATCGGCTCCACTTATACAATAAAAAATTAAAATTGCATTTAATTGGTAATCTTTACACTGGGAAGAACTAAGGCACCCCAAGACACCAAGCCTGCTGCAGAGGCTCTTTTCCCATGGGAGCTTTTTTACCTAGCCACAACCAAACTATCTAAAACCTTTTCCCAGATATTTCCTGAGATTTCTGACAAGCTCAGCTCTTAGTCTTCAGAGGCAAACTTTGAGCACAGTGGGAATCTCTTCAAGTCACCATCTCTGCTTCTGCAACAACTGCCTCAGTTCTAGAGCAGGGGCTTCTCTCAGCTTCCTGCTGGCCCCGGGCTCTCCTCCCGGCCGGCTGGGCTTTGCTGGGTGGCACAGCCTGTGCCGAGGGGCGGCAAGGTGCCTGCAGGCCCCAGCTCTGGGGGAAGCAGAGGACGTCCTGGCCGTATCCACCGTGCTGCCAGCTCAGCAGTGCAGCACAGCGCGGGCTCACGCTCCCCACTGCTCCCACAGATGCTGCCGGCCCCACAACACTGGGGGATGCCCAGGAGGGAATTGGTTTCTGTCAGGGAACACGCTGCTGGCTAGGGTTAATGGCAGGCCTGGCTTTTCTATGGCATGCAGGTGATGGGGGGACCCCTGTAAGGCTGGCAGACGACCGGGCTCCGTCATGGGGCCCACGAGGTGGCGGGGGGTGTTGTGGGTGCAGGGTTTTGCAGTAAGACATGCGGGGCTTTGGGTCCTTTGTAAGCAGTGCACGTGGCAGGGGTTCCTCATGAGGTTCTTAGGCGATTTGGGATCTCTGCTGTGGCATACAGGTGACTGGAGACTTCTGTAAGGCTGGCAGGGGCTTGAGTTCCTCGTCATTAGCGTGGCGGGTTAGTGCTCGCCGTCAAGGCCTGGAGAGGAGCTGAGTCCTTCCGAAGGTGGGCAGGAGGCTGGGCTCTTCTGTGAGGCACACAAGGCTGGCTTGGGGTTTCTGCTTTGGTGTGCACGGATTCCTCGTGAGGCACACAGGGCTCTTTTGGGGTCTCTGCTTTGGTGTGCAGGGATCCCTCAGGAGGTGTGCACCGGGGTTAAACTAGAGGGGGTTTTCCAGTTTTCTCAGCACAGCAAAGGGACACTCCCGGTCGAGGTGCTGCAAAGTCAGCAGGAAGCTTCCTGCAAAGCCTTGGGCCCGGCCTGCGGGTCCAGCGGGCGACCGGAGCCCATCCTTGGGGGCCGGGCGGGGTTTCCAGTATCCACCGCACCCTTGTCGGGCCAGCTCCGGCCCCGGCGGTGAATGGCCGCGGCCCCGGGCTCCGATGCGGCTGCCGAGCAACGCCGGGGGCACGACAAGGGCCTCGCTACGCCCTGGCCTTGTGCTGCAGCCAAACACCTTTACAGCCACGGCGGTTCTCTGGGGCACAGGAGGCTACAAGTCAGGCCGTGCCTTCTCGCACTGACGAAGGAGCTCCTTGCATTGCCCAGTTCCCTAAAGCACGCAGGGAACCCAGCACAGCATGAAAACGGTTCTGGACTGCGCTCCCGTCTACACTGGGATCGAGATATGGATTGACTGAAAGTGCTGGCCGGTCACAGTGTGAAGATCATGGTGCATGCTGGAGCAACTTCTCCATGTCCCTTTCCTGACAGAACAATCACGGATTATTAATTCTGGCCAAGAGCAGCCCCAGGGGCACAGGGCAGAGGCAAGGAAAGGTAGGGAGGAGAAAGAGCGGGGACGAGATCGCCCTCGAAAGGCAGACGCGCTCTGGGGCCCGCTCCTGGCCAGGGAGCCTGCCCAGAGCCGTCCCCTGCTCGCCGGGGCCTTGAGGGGCAGCTGTCCAGCTGGGCCAAGCTGTGCCAGCCGCTCCAGCCGTGCTGGGGAGCCTTGCCAGCTCTGGGCCCTGCTGTGCAGGAGGGTCCCAGTGTGCCGCTGGCAGCCGGGGGCCTCAGCCGCTCCTCTCTGCACAGGAGCGCCTCTGCAGCTTCACAAGACCGGCCAAACACCTCAGTCTGGGAGAACTGGACCTGTCATCCTGCATCTCGAAGCACGTGTCCATTGTCACTGCCACATGTGTATTATTATTGCTCAGGACATGCTGCCACCACCACCACCCAGAACAAGACCCTCTGTCCCCGATTGCGCTGGCCCTGTTCACCAGCCAGGACAGGAGGCGCAGCCCTCCTGACAGGGAAGGGCCTGAGTCCAGCAACGTCTTTGTGCTTCAGCTCAGGTGTCTGTGTGCTGCCACCAGCACTGGCAGAGCTGCTTGTCTGGGCACGGCCAGGTTGGGCAGGCAGCAGCCCCACATGGGGCTCCTGAGAAATAGGGACCCCATTTTGTCCTTGTTTTTCATTTTTACACATTAGAAATTTTTAGAAATATTCAGAAATATTTTTTTGTGGAAAAAAATCCTCAAATAGTTCTTCCTTTATTCCACAGAAGCTCAGTATTCTTCAAAGTAGATTTAGAATTCAGAATAATTTAGAACACTTTTAAACTTCTAGAATAAAGACTAAAATTACATTTAATTGGTCATCTTTACTCTTAGAAGAACTAATTCATCCCAAGACACCCAGCATACTGGAGAGGCTCATTTCCCACTGGAGATTTGTACCTTGTGGCAGCAACCAACTTAAAACCTTTTCTCAGTTATTTTCCGGGATTTCTGACAAGCTCACCTCTCAGTCTTCAGAGGCAAACTTTGAGCACAGCGGGAATCTCCTGCTGTGCAGGAGGGTCTCTGTGTTCCAGCTGCAACTGGGGCCTCAGCCTCCTCCTCTCTCAAACGGCGTCCCTCTGCAGCTTCACAGGAACGGCCAAACACCTCAGTCTGGGAGAACTGGACCTGTCATCCTGCATCTCTGTGCCACACACTAAAGATACCACACACTAAATTGCACTCGAGATCAACAGAAGGGGGGAGAGGCCCAAGCAACACCTCAGATGAGGTTGAGCAAAGCTTTATATGGCTTCCATTTTTTGAATAGCTCATTTGCAGAACCTAATCCTCCAGTTTTTAGGCACTTTTCAAATAGCACACAGGCAAAATTGGAAGAATATCCTCCAGTTTTAATCAGAAACCCTGAGACAGGACAAATTGAAGGACCATTGCCACTAGCAACCTGGGGCAAAGGCTATGCTTGTGTTTCCACAGGTGCCGGACCTAAGTGGGTCCCAGCAAGAAACGTGAAACCATATCACACACAAGAGCTCACCGACAATTCCACGAGCAGGGAAACGAGCACACCGACGTGAGCCGCACAGAGACTGTGGTTCATGCCAGACATTCCCTGTTCAACACACAAAAACTACAAATCTTGAGTTTTATGTGGATGCTTGGACTGTGAAAATTGTTAACATCACAGAGCTCTTTTGGCAAAAGCGTGGTGTGCGTCGTGTTGAAAAGAATTCAACTATATCCAAATTTGTAAAAATTGACTGTTAGAGGGTCAGTTTAGAGCCTTAGAGTTAGCCAGTCCCTAAACAAATGCTAAAAGATTTGTGTGAGAACCATATGAGAAAGCTTTTACCAAAAAGCAGCTGAACAAGAACATAGAGTTTGATCAAATGATATACTGGCACTTATTTGTTTTACTTACTTACTTTTACAGTGCAGCTATGTCTGTAGATCAGCTAAAAATGAATGTTTAGGTTGCTTTAGCCAAGTCAGCAGGCTCAGACACCACGTCTGACCAATTGGAACCCAGACAAACCCTTTGCGACCCGTTTAGTCAGTGTACCGATACCAGTTAAGAGTGGCCAGTAGCTGATTGTGACAAATATTAATGTGAAGCTACCAACGCGACAAAGCACATAATCAATTAACATCCTTAGGCCCCTGATCTTCTTAAAGCACCCCCTGAACCTCAAGTATTCGAAGTTCTTGCTTCTTTAGCAATAGAATTTTGTGCTGAGTTTCAGTACCAGGGAGATCCACAATTAAGTGTTACGCCCCATCATCCTGGATACACAGCAGCTCAAGTTTGTGGTGCAATTGCACTACCCCAGTGCCCTCTAAGGGTATGAGTCCCCACAGCAACTGCCAAAAAGACATTGGCTCATTTATAGAAATCGAGCCTAACAGGGCATTCCCTGAAAAGTTAAAGGCAGCCCACGTACCCATGTAGCATCAGACAGCTCACTGAAATTGCACCTACCTAATGGCAAAAAATTATCAAGAGAAAACATAGAAAAAAAAAGATTTACCCATCATTATAAAGAAAACTGTAATAACAATTTCAGTCCCTGGGGCCCTGCAAAACGAATTACAGCAGCTTTATTTCTACCTCAAATTGCCTCAAGTAAAGCATTACAACTATTCTACCAATTAGGGCGTTAGTCAAGAAGTCAGTACTTACTTCCATTACAATTAGCGACATCATGACAGATGTTAGTGCTGTCAAACATACAACCTTACAAAACAGAACCACCATCAATTTTCTTGTACGAGCATATAGACATAGTTGTGAAGATTTTGAAAGACTGTGGTATATAAACTTATCTGACCATTCAGTGTCCATCCACAAACAACTTCAGAAACTGAGAGATTTGACAAATCAAATTAAAATAAATGCTAGATCATAGTTAGACGACTTGTTGGAAGGGTAGAGTTTGACCCCTTAGCTGAAAGTGCTTTACCACGTAAGTTTACATGCATTGTGATTATTGTCATACCAATGTTAGTGCTAGTGCCTTATGTACTTCACTGTGTACAACAAATGATGAACAAGACCACCAAAGAAGTTTTTTCCTTCCAAGAGAGAGGGGGAAATGTGGGAAATGGATTTGTAGAAAGTTCTCAGGGCCTGACAGAAGGCCCACACTCTATGCATCTATATACAAACTCTGAGGTAAGAAATGCTGACTTAGAAATGCCATGGAATAGGACATAGAGATTGTTAAGAGAGAAATAGAGCTAGAAAAAACTTTCAATAAATGGCCTTACAAATAAGACTAGATGCTTTAGAGAAATAGAACTGTGAAAGATGCATTGTATTTGGACCCACAAGGGGTAGTTTTAGATGACTGGCTTTAAGGCATCTACAGCATGGCGTGGCAAAAAGCTGATAGGCCAAGAAATGCTTATAGTCTTTTGTAATTAAGAACGAGTCAGCTTCTGGGTGTGATAGTGTGAATCATAACATCTGCAATGTTTCACTCTTCTCATGAGACTGAAAATGGAATAAAAGGTTTTAAAACGCCCCTCAGTTACCCCATCTCTGGGTCAGAAAAGAGCATTGCCTGACACTCCTCCAGTGGCATGTCCAGGAAAAGCCGGAAGCCATCAGTACGTGCTTGCCTTGAGAAAAATGGAATGAGGCTGGACTCAGAAGGAAGTCCTTCATAGCCTGAGAGATGAGCTCAGAGCCTGACAGAGACTGGGCCGGCGGCACCCCCGGATCTCTTACGAGCAGAGTGGGGATTTGCCCCCCAGGCCTCATCTGTTCACCCAGGGACACATGGTGAACGCACACACACAGGAGATGGCTCAGCCCTGTTGCCGCTCCCTGACTGTCATGTTTGGATCCCTCAAAAGGCATGCCGGGGCTTTGGGTCACCTCTGTGCTGTGCAGGGGGCTGGGGACACCCAAAAGTTGTGCAGGGAATTTGAGGTACCGCCAAAGGTGTGCAGAGGGCGAGGGACACCTGCAAATTGAGCAGGGGTTGGGGGTCTCTTGTGAGGCACAAAGGGGGATTTTAGGGTGGCTGAGGACACCCATAAGATGTGCAGTGGATTTGGGTGCCACCAAAAAGCATGCAGCTACCCTGATGGCTTGTGTTGCATTATTTTTGTAAGCTACGGCATCAAGTCCTTCACTTTTTCAATACAGACCAAAGATCAGGACAGCCCACAGCGCAGACTCAGTGTCAGCGTGGCAGGGCTGCTACTGCCTGCAATAGTGGGAATCACCCACATGAGTTGAATTTTGGACTTGACATTGCTGTTGCATGTAGAACCACAAAATGTCTCATTTATTCAATGCTGTAGAATGCAGTTCTTGTGAAAAAATCTATATTGCACAGAGCTTCCGGGAGGGACATACTGTCCTCCCTGGAAGGGCACCTCTTGAGATCCACTTCCACTAAATCCAGCCACAGCCTTGAGGTCACAGCAGGCTCTGAGGTCACAGAGGTGCCAGAGCCCCGTGGTTGCACAGCACCACAAT
Organism: Anomalospiza imberbis; assembly: GCF_031753505.1. Lineage (NCBI taxonomy): Eukaryota > Metazoa > Chordata > Aves > Passeriformes > Viduidae > Anomalospiza > Anomalospiza imberbis. The sequence continues at coordinate 11,669 of NW_027099905.1, forward strand.
GACCGAGCAGTCAGTCCTTGAGCACAACTGTTGCGGCAGCAGCGGCGCTGGCAGCAGTGGTGCTGACACTGGGACAGCGATGTCAGGACAGCGGTGGTAGCAAGAGCTGCGGGACTGGCAGAGGGCAAGGCACCATGGCCCTTGCTCTGCGCCTCTTCCTCCTGCTCCTCCTGGCCGTGGCCCTGCCTGCCAGGGCTGCCCAGGCTGCTCCGCTGCAAGCGCGGGGAGCAGGTGAGCCGGCAGCCTGGTTCCCCTTTCCCGGGACAGCGCTCCCTGCTCCCCGGGAAGCGCTGGGGGATGCTTTTCCCTGGGGCTTTAGGGAGGGTTTCTGCTGTGGGAGGTAGAGAAACCCTGGGGACCCTGGGCAGCCCCATTTTCCTCTCCAGAAATGTCACACAGGGCAGGGAAAGAGGGTGGGGAGTGATCAGGAGCCAGCCCAGAGCTTCCCAAGCCCCTGTGCAGCTTTGCGCATGTCCATTCAAATCTGGATCCCTTAGCCTTACCTGACCCCCTTGCAGTGCCCAGTTCCCTAATGCAGAAGGGGATCCCAGCACACCATGGAAATGGGTCTGGTCGCTGCTTCCCTCTAGATTTGGATCGCGAATTGAATTATTTACAACTGCTGGTGAATGGCACTTTAAAGGTCATGGAGAATGCTGGAGGGAAGTTCTGAATTTCCCTTTTTACTGACAGAATAATCAGAGTTAAGGTGGCAAGAGTTCACTCATCTGCCATTTTCATTTTCATTAAGGTTAAGTCAGGGTTGAAGGATTCTGGAAGCCTTGGCCTGCTCCCTTCGGGAGCCCCGAGTGATCCCACAGGATCGATGTCGGTGGGAGGAAGGAGCATTTAGCTGTCCATCTTCTTCCCGTGTGCAATGCCAGTGTGTGCTTCCGTGAGCTCTGTGCAGCCACGGAGAAGAGCAGAGAGGGAAGGGGCCGGGCCCAGGGCTGTGCCCCGGGCCTGAGCCTTAGTGCAGCCTGAGGATCTCCTACAGCACCACGGGAGCTGTTCTGTCCTGCCTTTCTTTGCAGCTGAAGCTGTTGGTGAAGGTGGTCCAGCTTCCCAACCCATAGCCATTACTGAGCCTCTGGGAGGTGGTGAGGGTAGGTCAAGGCCTTTCCCCCTGGGAGAGCTGCCAGCTCAGAGCCCAAAGCTCGGCCAGGGGGCCATGGCTGCAGGTGCCAGGACAGAACCATGTACGTGTGTGCCCTCGCCCTGCGCCATCCCCTCACGAGTTCTCCTGCGGCTCCGTGCTGCCGGTGCAGATCTGCAGAGATGACAGGAGCTTCTGTGGCTGTTGAGTTACAGGTGTGTCTGCAGGGAGGACTTTCCCAGGTCCTTTGGTGGATGTTGCACGCAAGCCCAGCTCCCGTCGCAGGGGTGAGTAGTGTGTCCCTGCTGACCCCACAGGCTGAGCACTGGCTTTGTGGGATCCATTCCTGGGAAACGGAACTATGTTGCCCTAAGGTCCTCCAACGGGAAAGAACAAAGCTACAGGACACAAGAAACCCCATGGGCCATCCCAACACATGAGGCAAATCCTGAAGGAAATGCTGCCAGCCAGACAAGGTGTGTCTATGTCCCTGGGCCTTCCCCTGGGATTCAGTAGCCAGGGGCTTTCCCTGCACATCTGGATACGCCGTGCCCGGCACAGCGGGAAGGGATCCATGGCAGCCTGGCTGCCCTGCTGCTGCCTTCAATGCCTGCAGGGCTGTTTGCCAGCCTGGCCTGGCTGCAGCTTCTCCCCAGCCTCTGCAGGAAGGCATTTGGCACCAGCTGACAGGGAGCCCAAACGGCAGCATGGGCCTGAGATCCCCCACAATTTCCCAGTCTCCAGGCAGATTAGGAGGGGTGCCTGTACGGAGAAGGGAGGGACCTGGCCCACCCAAAAAGTTTATAGGGATTTCCTAATTCTTAACCATGTCTTTGGCAAGCCTTGCCTCCTGAAGTTGCCATCTTCCCAGTGGGGAACAGCCCCACCTGATCCAGCTGTCCCTTTTCCTTTCTCCAGAAGTGGATGGAGAGGCTGTGCTGAAGGCTGAGTTTCCCGGAGGAAGCAGTGGCTCATTGGCAGCCTCTGCTGCAGGAAGGGAGGCGATGCCAGGCACAGGCACAGGAGGTAATTGCTGTGCCTCTGGGCCTGCTGAGTCCTGCTGAGGCTTGAGCTGCCCTCTCTGCTGCTTGGCAGTGCGGGCACAGCCTGGACAAGACCGGCACAGCCCAGAGGAATTGTTATGCTCGGGGCACTCGGGTACTGAGCAGTCCTGCTGGGGTCCCTCCGTGGGAGAGATGTCCCTAAACCTGGGAGAGACTGCACGGGGTGCCAATAGTGGGTGCAAAACTCCAGTGTGTCCTGAGAGGGACTGGCTATGTGTCCTGTTGGGTCAGGGGAGCAATTCCCGGGGAAAGAGGAATAGAGACAGAGTAGAAGTTCAGGATGGAGAGAGAGATGGCAGGAGGGAGGGAGGGATGATTATGGTGCTACCTGATGCATTTTTTCACTGGTGCTTTAGCGAGACTTTCAGCTGTGGGAGTGAGTGAGCCCCTGTGCCCCCTGGGCTGGTCCAGCCACCCCTCCAGGGATGTTGCACTGGGCCTACAAAGAGGATGGAGAGTGACCAGGAGCCAGCCCAGAGCTCCCCAGGCCCCTGTGCACCTCTGGCCATGTCTATTGCCACCGGGCTCCCACGGCCTTACCCAACTGCCTTGCAGTGCCCAGTTCCCGAAGGCTGAAGGAGACCCGTGCACACCATGGAAATGGTTCTGATCTGTGCTTCTTTCTAGATTGGGATCGCCGATTGCATTATCTGGATGCCCTGCTGGGTGATGCCCGGAAACTCTTGGAGAATGCTGAAGGCAAGATCTCCATGTGCTTTTCCAAATAGTGTCAATGCCCTAGCATCACTACAGGTGTCAGGACAGAACCATGCACGAGTGTGCCCTCGCCCTGCGCCATCCACTAAGCGCTCCTGCGGCTCAGGCCTGTTTGGAAAAGGGCCAGCCCGGGCCCTGCCCCAAAAGCGAAGACATTTTCTGAACCTTCTGCATATATTTGACAAGCATGACGTCCTGAAGATGCCAGCATCCAAATCAGGATCTCTTCCATCTGATCCTGCTGTGCTTTTTCCTTTCCCAAGTGATGGACCAAACATCTCTGCAGAAGGAGGCGCATCCCGGAGGAAGCAGTGGCTCAGTGCCCACCTCTGCTGGAGGAAGGAAGGCGCTGCCAGGCACGGGCACAGGCACAGGAGGTAATTGCTGTGCCGGGCTCAGCCGGGCTCAGCCCTCAGCGGGGCTGTGTGGCAGCAGCTCTTCCCCCAGGCCCTGCCCTTGCACGGCCCGGCAGCAGCCAAAGCTGGAGGCACCTCGGCTTCGAGGCCTCTGGAGCTCGTTCCCAGCCCCGGGGAATCGGGACTCGGGCACCAACGCCCCTCCCGCGGCAGCTGCTCCCGCAGCTGGCCCTGAGCGCCCAGAGGCCCAAGGCACAGGAGCAGCCCCGAGCGGGAGCCCTGCTGCGAGCCCAGGGCCAGAGCCAGCCCTGGCTCCTGACTGGGCAGGGGCTGCACTGGCTCCTGACAGGGCCTGACTCTGTCCCCTGGGGCTGGGGGAGCTGTCACGGGGCAGGGAGGGCCAGGGCTGGCAGGGGCTGCTCAGGGATGGGTTTGGCCCGGGTCCCTCCAAGCAGCGACTGCCCAAGCAGCTGCGCTGGCCCCGGGCTCTCCTCCCGGCCGGCTGGGCTTTGCTGGGTGGCACAGCCTGTGCCGAGGGCCGGCAAGGTGCCTGCAGGCCCCAGCTCTGGGGGAAGCAGAGGACGTCCTGGCCGTATCCACCGTGCTGCCAGCTCAGCAGTGCAGCACAGCGCGGGCTCACGCTCCCCATTGCTCCCACAGATGCAGCCGGCACCACAACACATGTTCCCGATTCCCAGAAGGGCATTGGAACGGGTGTCTGTAAGGGAACAGGCTGCTGGCTAGGGTTAACGGCAGGCCTGTTTCTTTTGGAGCTGGTCTTTATTTTATGCTGTGTTGGAATCTGGTGTTGCTGGAAGAGAAAATGGTGAGTGTTTTGTTCATCATTCCCTCAAACAGCTTCTTTTGAAAGCCTAATGTAGACAGGGAATGTTCCCAGTGAGGCTGCAGTGGAGTTGGGGCCGGTCCGTGGTTGTCCAGAGAGCTCTGCTGAGGGTTCTGCTGCTGCCCAGGGCTTTCATTGGCCTCTTCATTGCTGGGCCTCGTCCTGGGGGGCCCGCTGGGGCTGCAGCCAGTGCTGGCTCCCACTGAGGCTGCCTGGCCAAGAGCAGCCCCAGGGGCACAGGGCGGAGGCAAGGCAAGGTGGGGAGGAGAAAGAGCGGGGACGAGATTGCCCTTGAAAGGCAGACGCGCTCTGGGGCCCGCTCCTGGCCAGGGAGCCTGCCCAGAGCCGTCCCCTGCTCACCGGGGCCTTGAGGGGCAGCTGTCCAGCTGGGCCAAGCTGTGCCAGCCGCTCCAGCCGTGCTGGGGAGCCTTGCCAGCTCTGGGCCCTGCTGTGCAGGAGGGTCCCAGTGTGCCAAAGGCAGCCGGGGGCCTCGGCCGCTCCTCTCTGCACAGGAGCGCCTCTGCAGCTTCACAAGACCAGCCAAACACCTCAGTCTGGGAGAACTGGACCTGTCATCCTGCACCTCCTTACCAGTGTCTATTGTCCCTTCCACCGCTGCATTACGAGCCTTTTGATGGAAGTACACTGCAACTACCACCCAGAAAAGGACCCTCTCTCCCACAAGGGACTGGCCCTGCTGTCCTGCCAGGTCAAGAGGTGCAGCCCTCCAACCAGGAAATGGTTCGTCAGAAAAGTTATACTGACTGCTAAAAATGTAGGAGGTTTATTAAAAATTTATTAAAAATACAACCGGAGACTGAATAGGTAAAATATTAGAGTGCCCGGCGTAGAGGATTTTCCCCGTCCATGTGCTCATCCACACAATGGAGGTTTTGCCTTTTCATTCTTTTGCCCTTCTTAAAGTTCTGTCCATCAACTCCTTTTTTGCTGTCCTGTGGTGGAGTTTACTTCCTTACATCTCGATTGGAGCTCAGGTGCTGCTCTTGTAACAAGGTGACCCTCTTCAATGTCCCGAACTCAGGTCGCTCCATAAGAACAACACAAAGGGGGGATAAAACAGAACTCTGTAAAACTTCTCTTAACATACATACATTATATTTGTCTTTTACTTGTGAGAGTCAACTATCACATTACTCATCTGTCACAGGCTTGATTCCAGCAACATATTTGGGCTTCAGCTCATGTGTCTGTGTGCTACCTCCAGCGCTGGCACAGCTGCTTGTCTGGTGGACAGGCAGCAGCCAGGCATGGGGTTCCCGAGGCTAACAGCAACCTCATGTTATCATTGTTTTTCATTTTGAAACATTTAGATAAGTTTTTCATTTGTAGCATCTAATAAAAGTTTTTCATAGAATGGAGACCCCAGATGTTTGTTCCACTTTACTTCAAGAGTCCTGTGTTTGTCAAAGGAGTTTTACAGTTGCAGATACCTAGAATCTTCTGACACTTTGGCAATACAAACATAAAAATTGCTTTTAATTCATACTGTTTACTCTTGCACAGCCGGGACAAGACCAGCCCAGCCCAGAAGAATTGTCATGCCCAGGGCACTTGGGTACTGAGCAGTCCTGCTGGGGTCCCTCTGGGGGAGACGCGTCCCAAAACCTGGGAGAGACTGCACGGGGTGCCCATGGTGGGGAAAGGGCAGAGGGGGAGAGCAAGGCTCCAGTGTGTCCTGAGAGGGCCTGGCTATGTGTCCTTGGGCTGGAGGAGCTGTCACAGGGCAGGGAGGGCCAGGGCTGGCAGGGGCTGCTCAGGGATGGGTTTGGCCCGTGTCCCTCCAAGCAGCGACTGCCCAAGCAGCTGCGCTGGCCCCGGGCTCTCCTCCCGGCCGGCTGGGCTTTGCTGGGTGGCACAGCCTGTGCCGAGGGGCGGCAAGGTGCCTGCAGGCCCCAGCTCTGGGGGAAGCAGAGAACGTCCTGGCCGTATCCACCGTGCTGCCAGCTCAGCAGTGCAGCACAGCGCGGGCTCACGCTCCCCACCGAACCTGTAGAGCTTCAAAGCAAGACAGGAACACATGCCCTGAATCCACTTTGATGAATCTCAAGGATTTTCTGCTCGCAGCATGGACACAAGCAGTGCACGATAGGTACAGCATAGACTCTGTTCACTGTGTCACTTGCCATGGCCTCTTTCACAGTCATATCCTTCCCCCTTTACATGTCCTGCCAAACACCTAAGGGAGAACTGGACCTCTAATCGCACATCTCCATGCCCATGCGTAATGTCCCTGTCACAGCTGCTTTATCAACTTGCTGCTGTGCGGATGCTGCCACCAGCCAAACAAGGTCCTCTACCCCTGAAGGCACTGGCCCCGCTCTCAGGCCCTTACTGAAGGTGAGTAGGGCTTGGCCCAACTCCTATGTTACCATAAAGACATGGAGCTGTCACCCCAGTGTCCGGGTGGTACCACCAGCAAAGCCCAGCCGGCACCAGCCCTGGCTGAGCTCCATGCCCAGGAACAGCCGTGGATGCCCACGGTGAGGGCAGGCAGGAGCCAGGCAGGGGCTGCTGTGAGCAGCAGCGGGGCCCCGAGGGGCTGGGCGAGCCCATGCTGAGCGTCCCTGGGCTGAGGGCCCATTTCCTTCAGTGGGATCATCTGAGCCTGCAGCTCCTCCAGTGGCATGCCCAGGAAAAGAGGGAAGCCATCAAGAGCCTGTGAGTCACAGGGACGGGGTGTGGCTTCCTCCCTCCTTGGGTAGCGGGCTGGTTAAAAGAGGCCTCTAGGGAGCGCGGCGAACAGGAGCGGGCAAACAGGGCTGTGGCTCGCCTCTGAAGGGCAGTTCGCGAGGCAGTTGGCACAGGCAGGGCAAGCAGGAAGGGTTGCAGCTTTTCTTTCTAGTCAGGTTTACTGTGTGTTGTTTGCAGCGTTTCTGTTGGTTGATTGGTTTTGGGGTTACTGGTAGTAATGGTTTTTACGTGATTGAAAAGTGTAGATAATACGAGTGTATGTAATCAGATGGAACCCTCCAAAAAGGATGCATCTGTCCAGACCCATTCCTGTGCAGAGTGTTTGAGCTCAGCGGTGGATTCAGAGGGCGTTGTGGAGAAAACCTGCCTGCGGTGTGAACAGGTGAACAATCTCCTTTCACTGGTGGCCGAGCTTACGGAGCAAGTTGAAAGACTCAGGAGTATCAGCGAAAGAGAAAGGGAAATAGATTGGTGGAGTTCAGCCCTTCCATCCTTAAGGGAGGCCCAGCAAGAGTCAGAGGACTCCCATGCCTCTCACTGTCAGGCAATAGAGGGGCACCTGGTAGATGAAGGAGAGTGGGAATGGGTCCCTGCCCAGGGAGGGTATGATAAAAATTCCTCCCGACCCCCATCCCCTAGCCAGGTGCCACTTCAGAATAGGTATGCGCCCCTGGATCTAGAGACTCAGCCAGATGATTTAGAAGAAGCTTATCTGCCCAGTCAGCCTCCCAGTTATCATTAATCTATAAGATGGATCTAATATCAAAAAGATAAGAAGGGTAATAGTAGTGGCTGATTCCCTTCTGAGGGGAGCAGGGGGCCCCGTACGTCGACCGAACCCACCCCACAGGGAGGTCTGCTGCCTCCCTGGGGCCCGGGGACGAAAGATCACTGAGACACTGCCTGGGCTGATTCAGTCCTCTGATTATTACCCACTGCTGATACTCCAGGCTGGCAGCGATGAGATTGAAAAGAGGAGTGTCAGGACAATTAAAAGGGACTTTAGGGCACTGGGACAAGTGGTTGATGGGACGGGGGCACAGGTAGTCCTTTCCTCAGTCCCTTTGGTGGCTGGGAAAAACGGTGAAAGGAACAGGAGAGCTCAAACTATCAATGAGTGTTGCAAGGGTTGGTGTCAGCAGCAGAACTTTGGATTCTTTTATCATGGGGCAACTTTTATGGCACCTGGCCTGCTGTAAACCAGATGCTCTCCATCTCTCTGTTAAAGGCAGAAGGCTTTTAGCTGATGAGCTAGCAGACCTTGTTGAGAGGGCTTTAAACTAGGTTTCAAGGGGGAAGGGGATATAGCTGGGCTCTCTGGAAGCAGGCCCAAGGATGGTAAGCCTGAGTTAGGGATGGAATCAGCAGCCCAGCTGAGGTGCATGCACACCAATGCACACAGCATGGGCAACAAACAAGAAGAGCTGGAGGCCATGGTGCAGCAGCAGAGCTGCAGAGCTATGCTATGATTGCCATCACAGAAACAGGGTGGGATGACTCACATGGCTGGAGCACTGCCCTGGATAGCTACAAGCTCTTCAGGAGAGACACGAGAGGGAGAAGAGGTGGAGGGGTGGCCCTTTATATTAGGGAGGCTTTGGACACCATGGATATTGGAACTAATTGGCAGAATGTTGAATGCCTATGGTAAGAATTAGGGGGAAGGCCAACAAGGCTGACATCCTACTGAGAGTCTGTAATCATCCACCCAGGCAGGAAGAAGAGGTGGACAACTCATTCTATAAGCAGCTAGAGAATGTTTCAGGATCATCAGCCCTTGTTCTTGTAGGCGACTTCAACTTGCCAGATATCTGCTGGGAACTCAATACAGCAGAAAAAAAGCAGCCCAGGAAATCTGTAGAGTGTGTGGAGGACAACTGCTTGTTGCAGCTGGTGGGCGAGCCCCCCAGGGGAGGAACTATGTTAGATCTGCTGTTTGCAAATAGAGGTGGACTGGGGAGAGATGTGGTGGTTGGAGGCTGCTTGGGCCACAGTGATCATGAAATGATAGAATTTGTTGCATGGCAAGCTGATCTGTAGTCAGCATTAATCAAGTTATAATAAGCAGTCCAGCTCAGCTCCGTGTACCAGCCTCTGTGTTTGACTGACAGAAGCACACAGCCAGTGGGAGCTCTCCTAGGATGCAGGCATTGTATAGGTTCAGAGTCTCGGGGCACACAGATAGACCAATGAGCTGTCTCGACCTGGGAGCTTTGAATGGGCTATAAAAGAAAGCTCCGGACAATAAACAAGGCTGTTTTTCAGAGGAAACACGAGTGGTCTGCCTTATGTTATGTCTCAGACATGGGAACACTGTGGTATCAAGATGTCTTGCTATTTTGTGAAATCAGGAGGAACGTCAATAAGACTTTTACATTGGACTTCCAGAGGGCAGACTTTGGCCTGTTTCGGAGACTTGTTCAGAGAGTTCCTTGGGAAGCAGCCCTTAAAAACAAAGGAGTCCAGGAAAAGTGGGCATGCTTCCAAACAGAGATCTTGAGGGCACAGGAGCAGGCCGCCCCTGGGTGCCGAATGATGAGTCGACGAGGTAAATGCCCAGCCTGGATGGGCAAGGAGGTTTTGGAGGAATTTAGGAAAAAAGGGAGGATGTATCATCTTTGGAAGGAGGGTCGGGTCTCTCCGGAAGAATTTAAGGGGGCTGCTAAAGCATGTAGGAAAAAAAATTAGGGAGGCCAAAGCTCAGTTTGAACTTAAAATGACAACTTCTGTAAAGGGTAATAAAAACGTTTTTACAAATACATCACTGGTAAAAGGAAGGGTAAGACCAACCTTTGTTCTTTATTAGATGTGGGAGGGAACTTAGTAACTGCAGATCAGGAGAAGGCAGAGGTGCTTAACGCCTTCTTTGCCTCAGTCCTTAGTGGGAATGACTTGTCCCCAGGACAGCTGTCCTCCTGGGTTGGTTGATGGAGCCAGGGAGCAGAATGGGCCCCCTGTTATCCAGGAGGAGGCAGTCAGAACTGCTGAGCTGTTTAGACGTTCATAAGTCCATGGGAACAGATGGGATGCAGCCCAGGGTGATGAGGGAGTTGGCAGATGAGCTTGCAAAGCCACTCTCCATCATTTACCAGCAGTCCTGGCTCACTGGTGAGGTTTCAGATGGCTGGAAGCTGCACAGTGTCACACCCATTCACAACAAGGGCAGGAAGGAGGATCCTGGTAATTACAGGCCACTCAGCCTGACCTCAGTACCCGGTAAGGTCATGGAACAGTTTATACCGAGTGTCATCACACAGCATCTACAGGATGGCCAGGGTATCAGACCCAGCCAGCAAGGGTTTAGGAGGGGTAGGTCATGTCTGACCAACCTGATCTCCTTTTATGACCAAGTGACCCACCTGGTGGATGCAGGAAAGGCTGCGGATGTTGTCTGCTTGGACTCCAGCACGGCCTTTGACACTGCCTCCCACTGCACACTCCTGGAAGAGCTGCAGCCCACGGCTGGGACAGGAGCACTCTGAGCTGGGTTCAGAACTGGCTGGATGGCCGGCCCAGAGAGTGGTGGTGAGCGGTGCTGCATTCAGCTGGCAGCCAGCCAGCACTGGTGTCCTCCAGGGCTCTGTGCTGGGGCCAGCTCTGTTCAATGTTTCTATTGACCACATGGATGAGGGGATTGAGTCTTTCATCAGTAAATCTGCAGACAACACCAAGCTGGGAGTGTGTGTGGATCTGTTGGAAGGCAGGAGGGCTCTGCAGGGAGACCTGGAACGGCTGGATGGATGGGCAGAGTCCAGTAGGATGAAGTTTAGTAAGTCCAAGTACCCACTCCTGCATTTTGGCCACAATAACCCCCTGCGGCGTTATAGGCTGGGGACGGTGTGGCTGGGCAGTGCCCAGGCAGAAAGGGACCTGGGGGGAACTGGTCGACAGCCGGCTGAACATGAGCCAGCAGTGTGCCCTGGTGGCCAAGAAGGCCAATGGCTCCTGGCCTGGATCAGCAGAAGCAGGGAGATCATTCTGCCCCTGTGCTTGGCGCTGGCCAGGGCACACCTTGAGTGCCGTGTCCGGTTCTGGGCCCTCCGTTTGGGACGGACATTGACACACGCGAGCACATCCAGAGGAGGCAACGAGGCTGGTGAGGGGCCAGGAACACAAGCCCTGTGAGGAGCAGCTGAGGGAGCTGGCGGTGTCCAGCCTGGAGAAAAGGAGACTCAAGGGTGGCCTTATCACTCTACAACTTCCTGAAAGGTGGCTGTGCTCAGGTGGGGTTGGGCTCTTTCTCCAGGCAGCAACTGACAGAACCAGAGGACACAGCCTCAAGCTGCACCAAGGGAAATATAGGTTGGACGTTAGGAAAAGGTTTTTCACGGAAAGAGTGATAAAGTACTGGCATGGCCTGCCCGGGGAGGTGGTGGAGTCACCGTCCCTGGACGTGTTTAAAAAAACACTGGACGTGGCACTCGGTGCCATGATTTAGTTCAAGTACTGGGACATGGGTTGGACTCGATGATCTTGAAGGTCTCTTCCAACATGGTCATTCTGTGAATTTTGTATGAATTCTGTGAATTCTGAGCAGCTTCAGGCACACAGCCTGCCAGCAATGTCAGCAGGCAAAACAAAGGTTTTGCTGAGAAATGGCCCTTTGATGAAACAAAACATTTACAGTCAGGGCAGTCCGCTTGTATAGATGGGGGTACACTCTGGGGGTACAGCCAAGGCCATGAGGTCACAGCAGGCTCTGGGGTCACAGCAGGCTGAGGTCACAGCAAGCTCTGAGGTCACAGAGGTGCCAGAGCCCCGTGGTTGCACAGCACCACAATGACCGAGCAGTCAGTCCTTGAGCACAACTGTTGCGGCAGCAGCGGCGCTGGCAGCAGTGGTGCTGACATTGGGACAGCTGTGTCAGGACAGCGGTGGCAGCAAGAGCTGCGGGACTGGCAGAGGGCAAGGCACCATGGCCCTTGCTCTGCGCCTCTTCCTCCTGCTCCTCCTGGCCGTGGCCCTGCCTGCCAGGGCTGCCCAGGCTGCTCCGCTGCAAGCGCGGGGAGCAGGTAAGCTGGAAGCCTGGCTCCCCTTTCCTGGGATAGCGCTCCCTGCTCCCCGGGAAGCGCTGAGGGATGCTATTCCCTGGGGCTTTAGGGAGGGTTTCTGCTGTGGGAGGGAGAGAGACCCCGGGGACCCCGGCAGCTCCATCTTCCGCTCCAAAATGTTATACAGGACAGGGAAAGAGGGTGAGGTGTGACCAGGAGGCACCCAGAGCTTCCCAAGCTGCTGTGCAACTTTGGCCATGTCCATTCAAATCTGGATCCCATAGCCTTACCTGACCCCCTTGCAGTACTCAGTTCCCTAATGCAGAAGGGGATCCCAGCACACCATGGAAATGGGTCTGGTCGCTGCTTCCCTCTAGATTTGGATCGCGAATTGAATTATTTGCAACTGCTGGTGAAGGACACTTTAAAGGTCATGGAGAATGCTGGAGGCAAGTTCTGAATTTCCCTTTTTACTGACAGAATTATCAGAGTCAAGGAGGCAAGAGTTCACTCATCTGCCATTTTCATTAGGGTTAAGTCAGGGTTGAAGGATTCTGGAAGCCTTGGCCTGCTCCTTTCTGGAGCCCTGAGTGATTCCACAGGATCGCTGTCAGTGGGAGGAAGGAGCATTTAGCTGTCCACCTTCCTCCCGTATGCATTGCCTGTGTGTGCTTCCATGAGCTCTGTGCAGCCACGGAGAAGAGCAGAGAGGGAAGGGGCCGGGCCCAGGGCTGTGCCCCAGGGCTGAGCCTTGGTGCAGCCTGAGGATCTCCTACAGCGCCACGGGAGCTGTTCTGTCCTGCCTTTCTTTGCAGCTGAAGCTGTTGGTGAAGGTGGTCCAGCTTCCCAACCCACGTTCAGGATTGAGCCTTTGGGATATGGTGAGGGTAGGTCAAGGCCTTTCCCCCTGGGAGAGCCGCCAGCTCAGAGCCCAAAGCTCGGCCAGGGGGCCATGGCTGCAGGTGCCAGGACAGAACCATGCACGTGTGTGCCCTCGCCCTGCGCCATCCCCTCACGAGTTCTCCTGCGGCTCCGTGCTGCCCGTGCAGATCTGCAGAGATGACAGGAGCTTCTGTGGCTGTTGAGTTACAGGTGTGTCTGCAGGGAGGGCTGTCCCAGGTCCTTTGCAGGTTACTGCACGCAAGCCCAGCTCCCGTCGCAGGGGTGAGTATTGTTTCCCTGGTGACCCCACAGGCTGAGCACTGGCTTTGTGGGATCCATTCCTGGGAAACGGAACTATGTTGCCCTAAGGTCCTCCGACGGGAAAGAACAAAGCTACAGGACACAAGAAACCCCATGGGCCATCCGAACACATGAGGCAAATCCTGAAAGGATTGCTCCAGGGAGGAAATGGTGAGAGCATTTTCCTTAGCCTTCCCCTGGGACTCAGCAGCCGGGGGCTTTCCCTGCACATCTGGACACGCCGTGCCCGGCACAGCTGGAAGGGATCCATGGCAGCCTGGCTGCCCTGCTGCTGCTTTCACGGCCTGCAGGGCTGTTTGCCAGCCTGGCCGGGCTGCAGCTTCTCCCCAGCCTCTGCAGGAAGGCATTTGGCACCAGCTGACAGGGAGCCCAAACTGCAGCATGGACCATGCACTCCCTGAGATCCCCTGCAATTTCCCAGTCCCCAGGCAGATTAGGAGGAGCAGTGGTTTGGAGGAGGGAGTGGGTCGTTGCCTACCCAGAAATTTTATAGGGATTTCCTGATCTTTAACCATGCTTGCCTTTCACAAGCATTGCCTGCTGAAGATGCCACCACCACAATGGGCAGCAGTCCCACCTGATCCAGCTGTCCTTCTTCCTTTCTGCAGAAGTAGATGGAGAGGCTGTGCTGAAGGCTGAGTTTCCCGGAGGAAGCAGTGGCTCATTGGCAGCCTCTGCTGCAGGAAGGGAGGCGATGCCAGGCACAGTCACAGGAGGTAATTGCTGTGCCTCTGCGCCTGCTGAGCCCTGCTGAGGCTTGAGCTGCCCTCTCTGCTGCTTGGCAGTGCGGGCACAGCCCGGACAAGACCGGCACAGCCCAGAGGAATTGTTATGCTCAGGGCACTCGGGTACTGAGCAGTCCTGCTGGGGTCCCTCCGTGGGAGAGATGTCCCTAAACCTGGGAGAGACTGCACGGGGTGCCAATAGTGGGTGCAAAACTCCAGTGTGTCCTGAGAGGGACTGGCTATGTGTCCTGTTGGGTCAGGGGAGCAATTCCCGGGGAAAGAGGAATAGAGACAGAGTAGAAGTTCAGGATGGAGAGAGAGATGGCAGGAGGGAGGGAGGGATGATTATGGTGCTACCTGCTGCATTTTTTCACTGGTGCTTTAGCGAGACTTTCAGCTGTGGGAGTGAGTGAGCCCCTGTGCCCCCTGGGCTGGTCCAGCCACGCCTCCAGGGATGTTGCACTGGGCCTACAAAGAGGATGGAGAGTGACCAGGAGCCAGCCCAGAGCTCCCCAGGCCCCTGTGCACCTCTGGCCGTGTCTATTGCCACCGGGCTCCCACGGCCTTACCCAACTGCCTTGCAGTGCCTAGTTCCCGAAGGCTGAAGGAGACCCGTGCACACCATGGAAATGGTTCTGATCTGTGCTCCTTTCTAGATTGGGATCGCCGATTGCATTATCTGGATGCCCTGCTGGATGATGCCCGGAAACTCTTGGAGAATGCTGAAGGCAAGTTCTCCATGTGCTTTTCCAAACAGTGTCAATGCCCTAGCATCACTGCAGGTGTCAGGACAGAACCATGGACGAGTGTGCCCTCGCCCTGCGCCATCCACTAAGCGCTCCTGCGGCTCAGGCCTGTTTGGAAAAGGGCCAGCCCGGGCCCTGCCCCAAAAGCGAAGACATTTTCTGAACCTTCTGCATATATTTGACAAGCATGACGTCCTGAAGATGCCAACATCCAAATCAGGATCTCTTCCATCTGATCCTGCTGTCCTTTTTCCTTTCCCAAGTGATGGACACAACATCTCTGCAGAAGGAGGCGCATCCCGGAGGAAGCAGTGGCTCAGTGCCCACCTCTGCTGGAGGAAGGAAGGCGATGCCAGGCACGGGCACAGGCACGGGCACAGGCACAGGAGGTAATTGCTGTGCCGGGCTCAGCCAGGCTCAGCCCTCGGCAGGGCTGTGTGGCAGCAGCTCTTCCCCCAGGCCCTGCCCTTGCACGGCCCGGCAGCAGCCAAAGCTGGAGGCACCTCGGCTTCGAGGCCTCTGGAGCTCGTTCCCAGCCCCGGGGAATCGGGACTCGGGCACCAACGCCCCTCCCGCGGCAGCTGCTCCCGCAGCTGGCCCTGAGCGCCCAGAGGCCCAAGGCACAGGAGCAGCCCCGAGCGGGAGCCCTGCTGCGAGCCCAGGGCCAGAGCCAGCCCTGGCTCCTGACTGGGCAGGGGCTGCACTGGCTCCTGACAGGGCCTGACTCTGTCCCCTGGGGCTGGGGGAGCTGTCACGGGGCAGGGAGGGCCAGGGCTGGCAGGGGCTGCTCAGGGATGGGTTTGGCCCGTGTCCCTCCAAGCAGCGACTGCCCAAGCAGCTGCGCTGGCCCCGGGCTCTCCTCCCGGCCGGCTGGGCTTTGCTGGGTGGCACAGCCTGTGCCGAGGGGCGGCAAGGTGCCTGCAGGCCCCAGCTGTGAGGGAAGCAGAGAACGTCCTGGCCGTATCCACCGTGCTGCCAGCTCAGCACTGCAGCACAGCGCGGGCTCACGCTCCCCATTGCTCCCACAGATGCAGCCGGCACCACAACACGGGTTCCCGATTCCCAGAACGGCCTCAGAACAGGTGTCTGTAAGGGAACAGGCTGCTGGCTAGGGTTAACGGCAGGCATGCTTTTTTTGGAGCTGGTCTTTATTTTATGCTGTGTTGGAATCTGGTGTTGCTGGAAGAGAAAATGGTGAGTGTTTTGTTCATCATTCCCTCAAACAGCTTCTTTTGAAAGCCTAATGTAGACAGGGAATGTTCCCAGTGAGGCTGCAGTGGAGTTGTGGCCGGTCTGTGGTTGTCCAAAGAGCTCTGCTGAGGGTTCTGCTGCTGCCCAGTGCTTTCATTGGCCTCTTCATTGCTGGGCCTTGTCCTGGGGGGCCCGCTGGGGCTGCAGCCAGTGCTGGCTCCCACTGAGGCTGCCTGGCCAAGAGCAGCCCCAGGGGCACAGGGCAGAGGCAAGGCAAGGTGGGGAGGAGAAAGAGCGGGGACGAGATTGCCCTTGAAAGGCAGACGTGCTCTGGGGCCCGCTCCTGGCCAGGGAGCCTGCCCAGAGCCGTCCCCTGCTCGCCGGGGCCTTGAGGGGCAGCTGTCCAGCTGGGCCAAGCTGTGCCAGCCGCTCCAGCCGTGCTGGGGAGCCTTGCCAGCTCTGGGCCCTGCTGTGCAGGAGGGTCCCAGTGTGCCACTGGCAGCCGGGGGCCTCAGCCGCTCCTCTCTGCACAGGAGCGCCTCTGCAGCTTCACAAGACCAGCCAAACACTTCATTCTGGGAGAACTGGACCTGTCATCCTGCACCTCCTTACCAGTGTCTATTGTCCCTTCCACCGCTCCATTACGAGCCTATTGATGGAAGTACACTGCAACTACCACCCAGAACAGGACCCTCTCTCCCAGAAGGGACTAGCCCTGCTGTCCTGCCAGGGCAAGAGGTGCAGCCCTCCAACCAGGGAATGGTTCGTCAGAAAAGTTATACTGACTGCTAAAAATGTAGGAGGTTTATTAAAAATTTATTAAAAATACAACTGGAGACTGAATAGGTAAAATATTAGAGTGCCCGGCGTAGAGGATTTTCCCTGTCCATGTGCTCATCCACACAATGGAGGTTTTGCCTTTTCATTCTTTTGCCCTTCTTAAAGTTCTGTCCATCAACTCCTTTTTTGCTGTCCTGTGGTGGAGTTTACTTCCTTACATCTCAATTGGAGCTCAGGTGCTGCTCTTGTAACAAGGTGACCCTCTTCAATGTCCCGATCTCAGGTCGCTCCATGAGAACAACACAAAGGGGGGATAAAACAGAACTCTGTAAAACTTCTCTTAACATACATACATTATATTTGTCTTTTAATTGTGAGAGTCAACTATCACATTACTCATCTGTCACAGGCTTGATTCCAGCAACATATTTGGGCTTCAGCTCATGTGTCTGTGTGCTACCTCCAGCACTGGCGCAGCTGCTTGTCTGGTGGACAGGCAGCAGCCAGGCATGGGGCTCCTGGGGCTAACAGCAACCTCATGTTATCTTTGTTTTTCATTTTGAAACATTTAGATAAGTTTTTCATTTGTAGCATCTAATAAAAGTTTTTCATAGAATGGAGACCCCAGATGTTTGTTCCACTTTACTTCAAGAGTCCTGTGTTTGTCAAAGGAGTTTTACAGTTGCAGATACCTAGAATCTTCTGACACTTTGGCAATACAAACATAAAAATTGCTTTTAATTCATAATGTTTACTCTTGCCCAGCTGGGACAAGACCAGCCCAGCCCAGAAGAATTGTCATGCCCAGGGCACTTGGGTACTGAGCAGTCCTGCTGGGGTCCCTCTGGGGGAGACGCGTCCCAAAACCTGGGAGAGACTGCACGGGGTGCCCAAGGTGGGGAAAGGGCAGAGGGGGAGAGCAAGGCTCCAGTGTGTCCTGAGAGGGCCTGGCTATGTGTCCTTGGGCTGGAGGAGCTGTCACAGGGCAGGGAGGGCCAGGGCTGGCAGGGGCTGCTCAGGGATGGGTTTGGCCCGGGTCCCTCCAAGCAGCGACTGCCCAAGCAGCTGCGCTGGCCCCGGGCTCTATTCCCGGCCGGCTGGGCTTTGCTGGGTGGCACAGCCTGTGCCGAGGGGCGGCAAGGTGCCTGCAGGCCCCAGCTCTGGGGGAAGCAGAGAACGTCCTGGCCGTATCCACCGTGCTGCCAGCTCAGCAGCGCAGCACAGCGCGGGCTCACGCTCCCCATTGCTCCCACAGATGCAGCCGGCACCACAACACGGGTTCCCGATTCCCAGAACGGCCTCAGACATGGCTGCTATTGGGAAACACACTTTTTGCTACAGTTAATGGCAGGTCTGCTTTTTTTGGAGCTGGTCTTTATTTTATGCTGTGTTGGAATCTGGTGTTGCTGGAAGAGAAAATGGTGAGTGTTTATATCACCTCTCCCTCAAACAGCTTCTTTTAAAAGGCTAATATAGATGGGAAACATTTCCAGTGAGGCTGCAGTGGAGTTGTGGCCGGTCCGTGGTTGTCCAAAGAGCTCTGCTGAGGGTTCTGCTGCTGCCCAGTGCTTTCATTGGCCTCTTCATTGCTGGGCCTTGTCCTGGGGGGCTAGCTGGGGCTGCAGCCAGTGCTGGCTCCCACTGAGGCTGCCTGGCCAAGAGCAGCCCCAGGGGCACAGGGCAGAGGCAAGGCAAGGTGGGGAGGAGAAAGAGCGGGGACGAGATTGCCCTTGAAAGGCAGACGCGCTCTGGGGCCCGCTCCTGGCCAGGGAGCCTGCCCAGAGCCGTCCCCTGCTCGCCGGGGCCTTGAGGGGCAGCTGTCCAGCTGGGCCAAGCTGTGCCAGCCGCTCCAGCCGTGCTGGGGAGCCTTGCCAGCTCTGGGCCCTGCTGTGCAGGAGGGTCCCAGTGTGCCGCTGGCAGCCGGGGGCCTCAGCCGCTCCTCTCTGCACAGGAGCGCCTCTGCAGCTTCACAAGACCGGCCAAACACCTCATTCTGGGAGAACTGGACCTGTCATCCTGCACCTCCTTACCAGTGTCTATTGTCCCTTCCACCGCTCCATTACGAGCCTATTGATGGAAGTACACTGCAACTACCACCCAGAACAGGACCCTCTCTCCCAGAAGGGACTAGCCCTGCTGTCCTGCCAGGGCAAGAGGTGCAGCCCTCCAACCAGGGAATGGTTCGTTAGAAAAGTTATACTGACTGCTAAAAATGTAGGAGGTTTATTAAAAATTTATTAAAAATACAACCGGAGACTGAATACATAAAATATTAGAGTGCCCGGCGTAGTGGATTTTCCCATCCATGTGCTCATCCACACAATGGAGGTTTCGCCTTTTAATGCTTTTGCCCTTCTTAAAGTTCTGTCCATCAACTCCTTTTTTGCTGTCCAGTGGTGGAGTTTACTTCCTTACATCTCGATTGGAGCTCAGGTGCTGCTCTTGTAACAAGGTGACCCTCTTCAATGTCCCGAACTCAGGTCGCTCCATGAGAACAACACAAAGGGGGGTAAAACAGAACTCTGTAAAACTTCTCTTAACATACATACATTATATTTGTCTTTTAATTGTGAGAGTCAACTATCACATTACTCATCTGTCACAGGCTTGATTCCAGCAACATATTTGGGCTTCAGCTCATGTGTCTGTGTGCTACCTCCAGCACTGGCGCAGCTGCTTGTCTGGTGGACAGGCAGCAGCCAGGCATGGGGCTCCTGGGGCTAACAGCAACCTCATGTTATCTTTGTTTTTCATTTTGAAAAAGTTATATAAGTGTTTCATTTGTAGCATCTAATAAAAGTTTTTCATAGAATGGAGACCCCAGATATTTGTTCCACTTTACTTCAAGAGTTCTGTGTTTGTCAAAGGAGTTTTACAGTTGCAGATACCTAGAATCTTCTGACACTTTGGCAATACAAACAAAAAAAAAATTGTTTTTAATTCATAATGTTTACTCTTGCCCAGCCGGGACAAGACCAGCTCAGCCCAGCCCACGGGAATTGTTATGTTCCGGGCACTTGGGTACTGAGCAGTCCTGCAGGGGAACCTTCGTGGGAGAGATGTCCCAAAACCTGGGAGAGACTGCACGGGGTGCCCATGGTGGGGAAAGGGCAGAGGGCGAGAGCAAGGCTCCAGTGTGTCCTGAGAGGGCCTGGCTATGTGTCCTTGGGCTGGAGGAGCTGTCACAGGGCAGGGAGGGCCAGGGCTGGCAGGGGCTGCTCAGGGATGGGTTTGGCCCGTGTCCCTCCAAGCAGCGACTGCCCAAGAAGCTGCGCTGGCCCCAGGCTCTCCGGCCCCGGCGGTGAATGGCCGCGGCCCCGGGCTCCGATGCGGCTGCTGAGCAACGCCGGGGGCACGACAAGGGCCTCGCTACGCCCTGGCCTTGTGCTGCAGCCAAACACCTTTACAGCCACGGCGGTTCTCTGGGGCACAGGAGGCTACAAGTCAGGCCGTGCCTTCTCGCACTGACGAAGGAGCTCCTTGCATTGCCCAGTTCCCTAAAGCACGCCGGGAACCCAGCACAGCATGAAAACGGTTCTGGACTGCGCTCCCGTCTACACTGGGATCGAGATATGGATTGACTGAAAGTGCTGGCCGGTCACAGTGTGAAGATCATGGTGCATGCTGGAGCAACTTCTCCATGTCCCTTTCCTGACAGAACAATCACGGATTATTAATTCTGGCCAAGAGCAGCCCCAGGGGCACAGGGCAGAGGCAAGGAAAGGTGGGGAAGAGAAAGAGCGGGGACGAGATCGCCCTCGAAAGGCAGACGCGCTCTGGGGCCCGCTCCTGGCCAGGGAGCCTGCCCAGAGCCGTCCCCTGCTCGCCGGGGCCTTGAGGGGCAGCTGTCCAGCTGGGCCAAGCTGTGCCAGCCGCTCCAGCCGTGCTGGGGAGCCTTGCCAGCTCTGGGCCCTGCTGTGCAGGAGGGTCCCAGTGTGCCGCTGGCAGCCGGGGGCCTCAGCCGCTCCTCTCTGCACAGGAGCGCCTCTGCAGCTTCACAAGACCGGCCAAACACCTCAGTCTGGGAGAACTGGACCTGTCATCCTGCATCTCGAAGCACGTGTCCATTGTCCCTGCCACATGTGTATTATTATTGCTCAGGACATGCTGCCACCACCACCACCCAGAACAAGACCCTCTGTCCCCGATTGCGCTGGCCCTGTTCACCAGCCAGGACAGGAGGCGCAGCCCTCCTGACAGGGAAGGGCCTGAGTCCAGCAACGTCTTTGTGCTTCAGCTCAGGTGTCTGTGTGCTGCCACCAGCACTGGCAGAGCTGCTTGTCTGGGCACGGCCGGGTTGGGCAGGCAGCAGCCCCACATGGGGCTCCTGAGAAATAGGGACCCCATTTTGTCCTTGTTTTTCATTTTTACACATTAGAAATTTTTAGAAATATTCAGAAATATTTTTTGTAGGAAAAAATTCTTAAATAGTTCTTCCTTTTTTCCACAAATCTCAGTATTCTTCAAAGTAGATTTAGAATTCAGAAAAATTTAGAACACTTTTAAACTTCTAGAATAAAAACTAAAATTACATTTAATTGGTCATCTTTACTCTTAGAAGAACTAATTCATCCCAAGACACCCAGCATACTGGAGAGGCTCATTTCCCACTGGAGATTTGTACCTTGTGGCAGCAACCAACTTAAAACCTTTTCCCAGTTGTTTTCAGGGATTTCTGACAAGCTCACCTCTCAGTCTTCAGAGGCAAACTTTGAGCACAGCGGGAATCTCCTGCTGTGCAGGAGGGTCTCTGTGTTCCAGCTGCAACTGGAGCCTCAGCCTCCTCCTCTCTCAAACGGCGTCCCTCTGCAGCTTCACAGGAACGGCCAAACACCTCAGTCTGGAACACCTGTACCAGACATTTCCCATCTCCGTGTCCATGCGCAAAGTCCCTGTCACAGCTGCTTTACCAGCTTGTTGCTGTGCAGATGCTGCCACCACCCAAACAAGGTCCTCTCCCCCTGAAGGAACTTTTGCAAATGTTTTGCATCTCCAAGGGCCAAGCAAAAGCCGTTATTGGTGCTTGCCCTGTCAACTTCTACAACCTCCTGTTTCTACGGGAGCTGTTAACCCTCAAGGATTGCCAAGTTTGCAGCTATGGCAAACCATAGATAGAACCAAACGCCCATCTTCCGGAAAATTCAAAACTACTCGTGTGTCTGCTGATGCTTTTTCAGGTGCAGTTTTTGCTTCTGCACACACAGGGGAAACAGCCAATCATGCTTGCCAACATTTTCTGCAATCATTTGCTTCATCGGATGAACCCCAAGAAGTAAAACCGGACAATGGCCCCACATACATAGCTCCAAAATTGGCCACATTTTTGAAGGATGAGAATTGCCCAGTCCCCCACAAGTCAGGCAATTATTAAAAAGATACCACACACACAAAAATGCACTCGAGATCAACAGAGAGGGGGAGAGGCCCAAGCAACACCTCAGATGAGGTTGAGCAAAGCTTTATATGGCTTCCATTTTTTGAATAGCTCATTTGCAGAACCTAATCCTCCAGTTTTTAGGCACTTTTCAAATAGCACACAGGCAAAAATGGAAGAAAATCCTCCAGTTTTAATCAGAAACCCTGAGACAGGACAAATTGAAGGACCATTGCCACTAGCAACCTGGGGCAAAGGCTATGCTTGTGTTTCCACAGGTGCCGGACCTAAGTGGGTCCCAGCAAGAAACGTGAAACCATATCACACACAAGAGCTCACCGACAATTCCACGAGCAGGGAAACGAGCACACCGACGTGAGCCGCACAGAGACTGTGGTTCATGCCAGACATTCCCTGTTCAACACACAAAAACTACAAATCTTGAGTTTTATGTGGATGCTTGGACTGTGAAAATTGTTAATATCACAGAGCTCTTTTGGCAGAAGTGTGGTGTGCGTCGTGTTAAAAAGAATCATACTATATCCAAATTTGTAAAAATTGACTGTTAGAGGGTCAGTTTAGAGCCTTAGAGTTAGCCAGTCCCTAAACAAATGCTAAAAGATTTGTGTGAGAACCATATGAGAAAGCTTTTACCAAAAAGCAGCTGAACAAGAACATAGAGTTTGATCAAATGATATACTGGCACTTATTTGTTTTACTTACTTACTTTTACAGTGCAGCTATGTCTGTAGATCAGCTAAAAATGAATGTTTAGGTTGCTTTAGCCAAGTCAGCAGGCTCAGACACCACGTCTGACCAATTGGAACCCAGACAAACCCTTTGCGACCCGTTTAGTCAGTGTACCGATACCAGTTAAGAGTGGCCAGTAGCTGATTGTGACAAATATTAATGTGAAGCTACCAACGCGACAAAGCACATAATCAATTAACATCCTTAGGCCCCTGATCTTCTTAAAGCACCCCCTGAACCTCAAGTATTCGAAGTTCTTGCTTCTTTAGCAATAGGATTTTGTGCTGAGTTTCAGTACCAGGGAGATCCACAATTAAGTGTCACGCCCCATCATCCTGGATACACAGCAGCTCAAGTTTGTGGTGCAATTGCACTACCCCAGTGCCCTCTAAGGGTATGAGTCCCCACAGCAACTGCCAAAAAGACATTGGCTCATTTATAGAAATCGAGCCTAACAGGGCATTCCCTGAAAAGTTAAAGGCAGCCCACGTACCCATGTAGCATCAGACAGCTCACTGAAATGGCACCTACCTAATGGCAAAAAATTATCAAGAGAAAACATAGAAAAAAAAAGATTTACCCATCATTATAAAGAAAACTGTAATAACAATTTCAGTCCCTGGGGCCCTGCAAAACGAATTACAGCAGCTTTATTTCTACCTCAAATTGCCTCAAGTAAAGCATTACAACTATTCTACCAGTTAGGGCGTTAGTCAAGAAGTCAGTACTTACTTCCATTACAATTAGTGACATCATGACAGATGTTAGTGCTGTCAAACATACAACCTTACAAAACAGAACCACCATCAATTTTCTTGTACGAGCATATAGACATAGTTGTGAAGATTTTGAAAGACTGTGGTATATAAACTTATCTGACCATTCAGTGTCCATCCACAAACAACTTCAGAAACTGAGAGATTTGACAAATCAAATGAAAATAAATGCTAGATCATAGTTAGACGACTTGTTGGAAGGATAGAGTTTGACACAACGACCGGGCAATCAGTCCCTGAGCACAACTGTTGCGGCAGCAGCGGCGCTGGCAGCAGTGGTGCCGACACTGGGACAGCGGTGTGAGGACAGCGGTGGCAGCAAGAGCTGCGGGACTGGCAGAGGGCAAGGCAGCATGGCCCTTGCTCTGCGCCTCTTCCTCCTGCTCCTCCTGGCCGTGGCCCTGCCTGCCAGGGCTGCCCAGGCTGCTCCGTGGGAAGCAGGTGAGCCGGAAGCCTGGCTCCCCTTTCCTGGGATAGCGCTCCCTGCTCCCCGGGAAGCGCTGGGGGATGCTTTTCCCCAGGGCTTTAGGGAGGGTTTCTGCTGTGGGAGGAAGAGAGACCCCGGGGACCCTGGGCAGCCCCAATTTCCTCCCCAGAAATGTTACATAGGGCAGGGAAAGAGGGTGGGGAATGGCCAGGAGCCAGCCCAGAGCTCCCCAGGCTGCTGTGCAGCTTTGGCCATGTCCATTCACATCTGGCTGCCTTGGCCTTACCCGAGCCCCTTGCAGTGCCCAGTTGCCAAAGGCAGAAGGAAACCCCAGCACCTCATGGAAATGGTTCTGATCTGTGCTCCCTTCTAGATTGGGATGGTAACTTGCAATGTCTGGATGCCCTGCTGGATGAGAGCTTGAAAATGTTGGAGAATGCTGCAGGCAAGTTCACCCTGTGCCTTTCCTGAGAGAAAAACCAGTGTAAATGTGGCAACAGCTAACTCAGGAGCCATTTCCTTTAACATAATCACATGGCTGAAGGAATCTGGAAAACATGCCTTGCTCCTTTCTAGAGCCCTGAGGGATCCCACAGGATCGCTGTCAGTGGGAGGAAGGAGCATTTAGCTGTCCAACTTCCTCCCGTGTACAATGCCAGTGTGTGCTTCCGTGTGCTCTGTGCAGCCACGGAGAAGAGCAGAGAGGGAAGGGGCCAGGCCCAGGGCTGTTCCCCGGGGCTGTGCCTTTCGCAGCTCCTTTGCTGGCCCCAGGGAGCCTGAGCTGCTCCTGCTGCTGCTGCCAAGCCCTGGCCCAGGCTGGGGCTGGGTTTAGAGCTGCTGGCAGCTCCAGGGAGTCCTTTCTCCCCTGACTGCCCTGCAAGGGGCTCCTTCCATCCCAGTGTGGGGCCACCGCAGGCACATGGTCCCCCTGCCCCTGCTCCTGAGTGGAAGGCAGAGCTGAGGGAGTGCCTTGGAGGGCACCAATCACCCAGGGACACTCACTGCCACTCTGGCCTGAAGGAGAAACTTCAGCAGAGTCACAGGAGCTGTTCTGTCCTGCCTTTCTTTGCAGATACCCCTGTTGGTGAAAGTGATCTGGCTTCCCAACCCACTTTCAGGATTGAGCCTTTGGGATATGGTGAGGGTAGGTCAAGGCCTTTCCCCCTGGGAGAGCTGCCAGCTCAGAGCCCAAAGCTCGGCCAGGGGGCCATGGCTGCAGGTGCCAGGACAGAACCATGCACGTGTGTGCCCTCGCCCTGCGCCATCCCCTCACGAGTTCTCCTGCGGCTCCGTGCTGCCCGTGCAGATCTGCAGAGATGACAGGAGCTTCTGTGGCTGTTGAGTTACAGGTGTGTCTGCAGGGAGGGAGGGCTGTCCCAGGTCCTTTGCTGGTTACTGCACGCAAGCCCAGCTCCCGTCGCAGGGGTGAGTAGTGTTTCCCTGGTGACCCCACAGGCTGAGCACTGGCTTTGTGGGATCCATTCCTGGGAAACGGAACTATGTTGCCCTAAGGTCCTCCAACGGGAAAGAACAAAGCTACAGGACACAAGAAACCCCATGGGCCATCCGAACACATGAGGCAAATGCTGAAAGGATTGCTGCAGGGAGGAAATGGTGAGAGCATTTTCCTCAGCCTTCCCCTGGGACTCAGCAGCCGGGGGCTTTCCCTGCACATCTGGACACGCCGTGCCCGGCACAGCGGGAAGGGATCCAGGGCAGCCTGGCTGCCCTGCTGCTGCTTTCACGGCCTGCAGGGCTGTTTGCCAGCCTGGCCTGGCTGCAGCTTCTCCCCGGCCTCTTCAGGAAGGCATTTGGCACCAGCTGACAGGAACCCCAACTGCACCATGGGCCATGCACTCCCTGAGATCCCCTGCAATTTCCCAGTGCCCAGGAAGATCAGGAGGGGTGGTGGTTTGGAAAAGAGAGAGCCCTGTCACAGCCCCAAGTGCCCGGGCCTTATCCTGATTCTTATCCATGTCTTTGACAAGTATTGCCTCCTGAAGTTTCCACCTTCCCGATGTGTAATGGCTCCATCTGATCCAGCTGTGCCTCTTCCTTTCTCAAGGGATGGACAGAGAGGCTTTATGGAAGGCAGCATTTCCTGAAGGGAGGGAGGCGATTCCAGGCATGGGCACAGTCACGGGAGGTAATTGCTGTGCTGGGCTCAGCCCTTGGTGAGGCTGTGTGGCAGAAGCTCTTCCCCAAGGCCCTGACCTGTGTGAGAGGTTCTGACTGTTCCTTGGCCTGCCTGAGCTGACCGAGCAGAGATAGGCAAGAAGGGAGAGTTGTGGCCCTGCCTGCTGCAGATTACCTCAGGGATTTAGTGACGGTTTCCTCTGTGGGAGGGACAGAACCACCATGGGCCCCGGGCAGGTCCAGCCACTCCTCCAGGGATGTGGCACAGGGCCTGCAAAGAGGGTGGAGAGTTGCCAGGAGCCAGTCCAGAGCTCCCCAGGCCCCTGTGCATCTTTGGCCATGGCCATTCACATCTGGCTCCCATGGCCTTAACCGACCCCCTCGCAGTGCCCATTTCCCTGAGGCAGAGGGGGACTCCAGCACACCATGGAAATGGTTCTGATCTCTGCTCCTCTCTAGACTGGGATCGTGACATGGCTTATCTGGGAGGCCTAGCACAAGACAGTGTGAAATCCATGGAAAATTCTGCAGGCAAGTTCTCAATGTCCTTTTCCTGAGAGAATAATCAGTGTCAGTGTGGCAAGACCTCACTCATGTGCCATTTCCCTTAACAGTCTGAAGTTTGTTGAGACTGGGAAAACCTGCCCTGCTCCATTCTCAAGCCCTGAGTGATCCCACAGGATCGCTGTCAGTGGGAGGAAGGAGCATTTAGCTGTTCATCTTCCTCCCGTGTGCAATGCCAGTGTGTGCTTCCATGAGCTCTGTGCAGCCACGGAGAAGAGCGGAGAGGGAAGGGGCCGGGCCCAGGGCTGTGCCCCGGGGCTGAGCCTTGGTGCAGCCTGAGGATCTCCTACAGCGCCACGGGCGCTGTTCTGTCCTGCCTTTCTTTGCAGCTGAAGCTGTTGGTGAAGGTGGTGCAGCTTCCCAACCCATAGCCATTACTGAGCCTCTGGGAGATGGTGAGGGTAGGTCAAGGCCTTTCCCCCTGGGAGAGCTGCCAGCTAAGAGTCCAAAGCTGGGCTGCAGGTGCCAGGACAGAACCATGCACGTGTGTGCCCTCGCCCTGCGCCATCCCCTCACGAGTTCTGCTCAGGCACAGCAGCTGTTTGGAGGTGGGAGGGTGCTGGCCCAGTCTCAAAAACCCCGATGTTTGTCTGATCCTTAACCATGACTTTGAAAAGCTTTGCCTCCTGAAGATGCCCCCTCCCTGAATGGTGGATGGTTCCATCTGATCCTGCTGTCCTTTTTCCTTTCTCAAGTGATGCACACAACATCTCTGCAGAAGGAGGCGCATCCCGGAGGAAGCAGTGGCTCAGTGCCCACCTCTGCTGGAGGAAGGAAGGCGCTGCCAGGCACGGGCACAGGCACGGGCACAGGCACAGGAGGTAATTGCTGTGCCGGGCTCAGCCGGGCTCAGCCCTCGGCAGGGCTGTGTGGCAGCAGCTCTTCCCCCAGGCCCTGCCCTTGCACGGCCCGGCAGCAGCCAAAGCTGGAGGCGCCTCGGCTTCGAGGCCTCTGGAGCTCATTCCCAGCCCCGGGGAATCGGGACTCGGGCACCAACGCCCCTCCCGCGGCAGCTGCTCCCGCAGCTGGCCCTGAGCGCCCAGAGGCCAAAGGCACAGGAGCAGCCCCGAGCGGGAGCCCTGCTGCGAGCCCAGGGCCAGAGCCAGCCCTGGCTCCTGACTGGGCAGGGGCTGCACTGGCTCCTGACAGGGCCTGACTCTGTCCCCTTGGGCTGGGGGAGCTGTCACGGGGCAGGGAGGGCCAGGGCTGGCAGGGGCTGCTCAGGGATGGGTTTGGCCCGGGTCCCTCCAAGCAGCGACTGCCCAAGCAGCTGTGCTGGCCCCGGGCTCTCCTCCCGGCCGGCTGGGCTTTGCTGGGTGGCACAGCCTGTGCCGAGGGGCGGCAAGGTGCCTGCAGGCCCCAGCTCTGGGGGAAGCAGAGAACGTCCTGGCCGTATCCACCGTGCTGCCAGCTCAGCAGTGCAGCACAGCGCTGGCTCACGCTCCCCATTGCTCCCACAGATGCAGCTGGCACCACAACACGGGTTCCCGATTCCCAGAACGGCCTCAGACATGGTTGCTATTGGGAAACACACTGTTTGCTACAGTTAATGGCAGGCATGCTTCTTTTGGAGCTCGTCTTCATTTTATGCTGTGTTGGAATCTGGTGTTGCTGGAAGAGAAAATGGTGAGTGTTTATATCACCTTTCCCTCAAACAGCTTCTTTTAAAAGGCTAATATAGATGGGAAACATTTCCAGTGAGGCTGCAGTGGAGTTGTGGCCTGTCCGTGGTTGTCCAAAGAGCTCTGCTGAGGGTTCTGCTGCTGCCCAGTGCTTTCATTGGCCTCTTCATTGCTGGGCCTTGTCCTGGGGGGCCCGCTGGGGCTGCAGCCAGTGCTGGCTCCCACTGAGGCTGCCTGGCCAAGAGCAGCCCCAGGGGCACAGGGCAGAGGCAAGGCAAGGTGGGGAGGAGAAAGAGCGGGGACGGGTTCGGCCTCGAAAGGCAGACGCGATCTGGGGCCCGCTCCTGGCCAGGGAGCCTGCCCAGAGCCGTCCCCTGCTCGCCGGGGCCTTGAGGGGCAGCTGTCCAGCTGGGCCAAGCTGTGCCAGCCGCTCCAGCCGTGCTGGGGAGCCTTGCCAGCTCTGGGCCCTGCTGTGCAGGAGGGTCCCAGTGTGCCAAAGGCAGCCGGGGGCCTCAGCCGCTCCTCTCTGCACAGGAGTGCCTCTGCAGCTTCACAAGACCGGCCAAACACCTCAGTCTGGGAGAACTGGACCTGTCATCCTGCACCTCCTTACCAGTGTCTATTGTCCCTTCCACCGCTGCATTACGAGCCTTTTGATGGAAGTACACTGCAACTACCACCCAGAACAAGACCCTCTCTCCCAGAAGGGACTGGCCCTGCTGTCCTGCCAGGGCAAGAGGTGCAGCCCTCCAACCAGGGAATGGTTCGTCAGAAAAGTTATACTGACTGCTAAAAATGCAGGAGGTTTATTAAAAATTTATTAAAAATACAACCGGAGACTGAATACATAAAATATTAGAGTGCCCAGCATAGAGGATTTTCCCCTCCATGTGCTCATCCGCACAATGGAGGGTTTGCCTTTTCATTCTTTTGCCCTTCTTAAAGTTCTGTCCATCAACTCCTTTTTTACTGTCCAGTGGTGGAGTTTACTTCCTTACATCTCGATTGGAGCTCAGGTGCTGCTCTTGTAACAAGGTGACCCTCTTCAATGTCCCGAACTCAGGTCGCTCCATGAGAACAACACAAAGGGGGGTAAAACAGAACTCTGTAAAACTTCTCTTAACATACATACATTATATTTGTCTTTTAATTGTGAGAGTCAACTATCACATTACTCATCTGTCACAGGCTTGATTCCAGCAACATATTTGGGCTTCAGCTCATGTGTCTGTGTGCTACCTCCAGCGCTGGCGCAGCTGCTTGTCTGGTGGACAGGCAGCAGCCAGGCATGGGGCTCCTGAGGCTAACAACAACCTCATGTTATCTTTGTTTTGCATTTTGAAACATTTAGATAAGTTTTTCATTTGTAGCATCTAATAAAAGTTTTTCATGGAATGGAGACGCCAGATGTTTGTTCCACTTTACTTCAAGAGTTCTGTGTTTGTCAAAGGAGTTTTACAGTTGCAGATACCTAGAATCTTCTGACACTTTGGCAATACAAACATAAAAATTGTTTTTAATTCATAATGTTTACTCTTGCCCAGCCGGGACAAGACCAGCCCAGCCCACGGGAATTGTTATGCTCCGGGCACTTGGGTACTGAGCAGTCCTGCTGGGGTCCCTCTAGGGGAGATGCGTCCCAAAACCTGGGAGAGACTGCACGGGGTGCCCATGGTGGGGAAAGGGCAGAGGGGGAGAGCAAGGCTCCAGTGTGTCCTGAGAGGGCCTGGCTATGTGCCCTTAGGCTGGAGGAGCTGTCACAGGGCAGGGAGGGCCAGGGCTGGCAGGGGCTGCTCAGGGATGGGTTTGGCCCGGGTCCCTCCAAGCAGCGACTGCCCAAGCAGCTGTGCTGGCCCCGGGCTCTCCTCCCGGCCGGCTGGGCTTTGCTGGGTGGCACAGCCTGTGCCGAGGGGCGGCAAGGTGCCTGCAGGCCCCAGCTCTGGGGGAAGCAGAGAACGTCCTGGCCGTATCCACCATGCTGCCAGCTCAGCAGTGCAGCACAGCGCTGGCTCACGCTCCCCATTGCTCCCACAGATGCTGCCGGCCCCACAACACGGGTTCCCGATTCCCAGAACGGCCTCAGACATGGTTGCTATTGGGAAACACACTGTTTGCTACAGTTAATGGCAGGCATGCTTCTTTTGGAGCTCGTCTTCATTTTATGCTGTGTTGGAATCTGGTGTTGCTGGAAGAGAAAATGGTGAGTGTTTATATCACCTTTCCCTCAAACAGCTTCTTTTAAAAGGCTAATATAGATGGGAAACATTTCCAATGAGGCTGCAGTGGAGTTGTGGCCGGTCCGTGGTTGTCCAAAGAGCTCTGCTGAGGGTTCTGCTGCTGCCCAGTGCTTTCATTGGCCTCTTCATTGCTGGGCCTCGTCCTGGGGGGCCCGCTGGGGCTGCAGCCAGTGCTGGCTCCCACTGAGGCTGCCTGGCCAAGAGCAGCCCCAGGGGCACAGGGCAGAGGCAAGGCAAGGTGGGGAGGAGAAAGAGCAGGGACGAGATTGCCCTCAATAGGCAGACGCGCTCTGGGGCCCGCTCCTGGCCAGGGAGCCTGCCCAGAGCCGTCCCCTGCTCGCCGGGGCCTTGAGGGGCAGCTGTCCAGCTGGGCCAAGCTGTGCCAGCCGCTCCAGCCGTGCTGGGGAGCCTTGCCAGCTCTGGGCCCTGCTGTGCAGGAGGGTCCCAGTGTGCCAAAGGCAGCCGGGGGCCTCAGCCGCTCCTCTCTGCACAGGAGCGCCTCTGCAGCTTCACAAGACCGGCCAAACACCTCAGTCTGGGAGAACTGGACCTGTCATCCTGCACCTCCTTACCAGTGTCTATTGTCCCTTCCACCGCTGCATTACGAGCCTTTTGATGGAAGTACACTGCAACTACCACCCAGAACAAGACCCTCTCTCCCAGAAGGGACTGGCCCTGCTGTCCTGCCAGGGCAAGAGGTGCAGCCCTCCAACCAGGGAATGGTTCGTCAGAAAAGTTATACTGACTGCTAAAAATGCAGGAGGTTTATTAAAAATTTATTAAAAATACAACCGGAGACTGAATACATAAAATATTAGAGTGCCCAGCATAGAGGATTTTCCCCTCCATGTGCTCATCCGCACAATGGAGGGTTTGCCTTTTCATTCTTTTGCCCTTCTTAAAGTTCTGTCCATCAACTCCTTTTTTACTGTCCAGTGGTGGAGTTTACTTCCTTACATCTCGATTGGAGCTCAGGTGCTGCTCTTGTAACAAGGTGACCCTCTTCAATGTCCCGAACTCAGGTCGCTCCATGAGAACAACACAAAGGGGGGTAAAACAGAACTCTGTAAAACTTCTCTTAACATACATACATTATATTTGTCTTTTAATTGTGAGAGTCAACTATCACATTACTCATCTGTCACAGGCTTGATTCCAGCAACATATTTGGGCTTCAGCTCATGTGTCTGTGTGCTACCTCCAGCACTGGCGCAGCTGCTTGTCTGGTGGACAGGCAGCAGCCAGGCATGGGGCTCCTGAGGCTAACAACAACCTCATGTTATCTTTGTTTTGCATTTTGAAACATTTAGATAAGTTTTTCATTTGTAGCATCTAATAAAAGTTTTTCATGGAATGGAGACCCCAGATGTTTGTTCCACTTTACTTCAAGAGTTCTGTGTTTGTCAAAGGAGTTTTACAGTTGCAGATACCTAGAATCTTCTGACACTTTGGCAATACAAACATAAAAATTGTTTTTAATTCATAATGTTTACTCTTGCCCAGCCGGGACAAGACCAGCCCAGCCCACGGGAATTGTTATGCTCCGGGCACTTGGGTACTGAGCAGTCCTGCTGGGGTCCCTCTGGGGGAGATGCGTCCCAAAACCTGGGAGAGACTGCACGGGGTGCCCATGGTGGGGAAAGGGCAGAGGGGGAGAGCAAGGCTCCAGTGTGTCCTGAGAGGGCCTGGCTATGTGCCCTTAGGCTGGAGGAGCTGTCACAGGGCAGGGAGGGCCAGGGCTGGCAGGGGCTGCTCAGGGATGGGTTTGCCCCGGGTCCCTCCAAGCAGCGACTGCCCAAGCAGCTGCGCTGGCCCCGGGCTCTCCTCCCGGCCGGCTGGGCTTTGCTGGGTGGCACAGCCTGTGCCGAGGGGCGGCAAGGTGCCTGCAGGCCCCAGCTCTGGGGGAAGCAGAGAACGTCCTGGCCGTATCCACCGTGCTGCCAGCTCAGCAGTGCAGCACAGCGCGGGCTCACGCTCCCCACCGAACCTGTAGAGCTTCAAAGCAAGACAGGAACACATGCCCTGAATCCACTTTGATGAATCTCAAGGATTTTCTGCTCGCAGCATGGACACAAGCAGTGCGTGATAGGTACAGCATAGACTCTGTTCACTGTGTCACTTGCCATGGCCTCTTTCACAGTCATATCCTTCCCCCTTCACATGTCCTGCCAAACACCTAAGGGAGAACTGGACCTCTAATCGCACATCTCCATGCCCATGCGTAATGTCCCTGTCACAGCTGCTTTATCATCTTGCTGCTGTGCGGATGCTGCCACCAGCCAAACAAGGTCCTCTACCCCTGAAGGCACTGGCCCCGCTCTCAGGCCCTTGCTGAAGGTGAGTAGGGCTTGGCCCAACTCCTCTGTTACCATAAAGACATGGAGCTGTCACCCCAGTGTCCGGGTGGTACCACCAGCAAAGCCCAGCCGGCACCAGCTCTGGCTGAGCTCCATGCCCAGGAGCAGCCGTGGATGCCCACGGTGAGGGCAGGCAGGAGCCAGGCAGGGGCTGCTGTGAGCAGCAGCGGGGCCCCGAGGGGCTGGGCGAGCCCATGCTGAGCGTCCCTGGGCTGAGGGCCCATTTCCTTCAGTGGGATCATCTGGGCCTGCAGCTCCTCCAGTGGCATGCCCAGGAAAAGAGGGAAGCCATCAAGAGCCTGTGAGTCACAGGGACGGGGTGTGGCTTCCTCCCTCCTTGGGTAGCGGGCTGGTTAAAAGAGGCCTCTAGGGAGCGCGGCGAACAGGAGCGGGCAAACAGGGCTGTGGCTCGCCTCTGAAGGGCAGTTCGCGAGGCAGTTGGCACAGGCAGGGCAAGCAGGAAGGGTTGCAGGTTTTCTTTCTAGTCAGGTGTACTGTGTGTTGTTTGCAGCGTTTCTGTTGGTTGATTGGTTTTGGGGTTACTGGTAGTAATGGTTTTTACGTGATTGAAAAGTGTAGATAATACGAGTGTATGTAATCAGATGGAACCCTCCAAAAAGGATGCATCTGTCCAGACCCATTCCTGTGCAGAGTGTTTGAGCTCAGCGGTGGATTCAGGGGGCGTTGTGGAGAAAACCTGCCTGCGGTGTGAACAGGTGAACAATCTCCTTTCACTGGTGGCCGAGCTTAGGGAGCAATTTGAAAGACTCAGGAGTATCAGCGAAAGAGAAAGGGAAATAGATTGGTGGAGTTCAGCCCTTCCATCCTTAAGGGAGGCCCAGCAAGAGTCAGAGGACTCCCATGCCTCTCACTGTCAGGCAATAGAGGGGCACCTGGTAGATGAAGGAGAGTGGGAATGGGTCCCTGCCCAGGCAGGGTATGATAAAAATTCCTCCCGACCCCCATCCCCTAGCCAGGTGCCACTTCAGAATAGGTATGCGCCCCTGGATCTAGAGACTCAGCCAGATGATTTAGAAGAAGCTTATCTGCCCAGTCAGCCTCCCAGTTATCATTAACCTATAAGATGGATCTAATATCAAAAAGATAAGAAGGGTAATAGTAGTGGCTGATTCCCTTCTGAGGGGAGCAGGGGGCCCCGTACGTCGACCGAACCCACCCCACAGGGAGGTCTGCTGCCTCCCTGGGGCCCGGGGATGAAAGATCACTGAGACACTGCCTGGGCTGATTCAGTCCTCTGATTATTACCCACTGCTGATACTCCAGGCTGGCAGCGATGAGATTGAAAAGAGGAGTGTCAGGACAATTAAAAGGGACTTTAGGGCACTGGGACAAGTGGTTGATGGGACGGGGGCACAGGTAGTCCTTTCCTCAGTCCCTTTGGTGGCTGGGAAAAACGGTGAAAGGAACAGGAGAGCTCAAACTATCAATGAGTGTTGCAAGGGTTGGTGTCAGCAGCAGAATTTTGGATTCTTTGATCATGGGGCAACTTTTATGGCACCTGGCCTGCTGTAACCAGATGCTCTCCATCTCTCTGTTAAAGGCAGAAGGCTTTTAGCTCATGAGCTAGCAGACCTTGTTGAGAGGGCTTTAAACTAGGTTTCAAGGGGGAAGGGGATATAGCTGGGCTCTCTGGAAGCAGGCCCAAGGATGGTAAGCCTGAGTTAGGGATGGAATCAGCAGCCCAGCTGAGGTGCATGCACACCAATGCACACAGCATGGGCAACAAACAAGAAGAGCTGGAGGCCATGGTGCAGCAGCAGAGCTGCAGAGCTATGCTATGATTGCCATCACAGAAACAGGGTGGGATGACTCACATGGCTGGAGCACTGCCCTGGATAGCTACAAGCTCTTCAGGAGAGACACGAGAGGGAGAAGAGGTGGAGGGGTGGCCCTTTATTTAAAGAATAAAAAAGGGAGGCTTTGGACACCATGGATATTGGAACTAATTGGCAGAATGTTGAATGCCTATGGTAAGAATTAGGGGGAAGGCCAACAAGGCTGACATCCTACTGAGAGTCTGTAATCATCCACCCAACAGGAAGAAGAGGTGGACAACTCATTCTATAAGCAGCTAGAGAATGTTTCAGGATCATCAGCCCTTGTTCTTGTAGGCGACTTCAACTTGCCAGACATCTGCTGGGAATTCAATACAGCAGAAAAAAAGCAGCCCAGGAAATCTGTAGAGTGTGTGGAGGACAACTGTTTGTTGCAGCTGGTGGGCGAGCCCCCCAGGGGAGGGACCATGTTAGATCTGCTGTTTGCAAATGGAGGTGGACTGGGGAGAGATGTGGTGGTTGGAGGCTGCTTGGGCCACAGTGATCATGAAATGATAGAATTTGTTGCATGGCAAGCTGATCTGTAGTCAGCATTAATCAAGTTATAATAAGCAGTCCAGCTCTGCTCCGTGTACCAGCCTCTGTGTTTGACTGGCAGAAGCTCAGAGCCAGTGGGAGCTCTCCTAGGATGCAGGCATTGTATAGGTTCAGAGTCTCGGGGCACACAGATAGACCAATGAGCTGTCTCGACCTGGGAGCTTTGAATGGGCTATAAAAGAAAGCTCCGGACAATAAACAAGGCTGTTTTTCTGAGGAAACACGAGTGGTCTGCCTTATGTTATGTCTCAGACATGGGAACACCGTGGTATCAAGATGTCTTGCTATTTTGTGAAATCAGGAGGAACGTCAATAAGACTTTTACATTGGACTTCCAGAGGGCAGACTTTGGCCTGTTTCGGAGACTTGTTCAGAGAGTTCCTTGGGAAGCAGCCCTTAAAAACAAAGGAGTCCAGGAAAAGTGGGCATGCTTCCAAACAGAGATCTTGAGGGCACAGGAGCAGGCCGCCCCTGGGTGCCGAAAGATGAGTCGACGAGGCAAATGCCCAGCCTGGATGGGCAAGGAGGTTTTGGAGGAATTTAGGAATAAAAGGAGGATGTATCATCTTTGGAAGGAGGGTCGGGTCTCTCCGGAAGAATTTAAGGGGGCTGCTAAAGCATGTAGGAAAAAAAAATTAGGGAGGCCAAAGCTCAGTTTGAACTTAAAATGACAACTTCTGTAAAGGGTAATAAAACTGTTTTTGCAAATGCATCACTGGTAAAAGGAAGGGTAAGACCAACTTTTGTTCTTTATTAGATGTGGGAGGGAACTTAGTAACTGCAGATCAGGAGAAGGCAGAGGTGCTTAACGCCTTCTTTGCCTCAGTCCTTAGTGGGAATGACTTGTCCCCAGGACAGCTGTCCTCCTGGGTTGGTTGATGGAGCCAGGGAGCAGAATGGGCCCCCTGTTATCCAGGAGGAGGCAGTCAGAACTGCTGAGCTGTTTAGACGTTCATAAATCCATGGGAACAGATGGGATGCAGCCCAGGGTGATGAGGGAGTTGGCAGATGAGCTTGCAAAGCCACTCTCCATCATTTACCAGCAGTCCTGGCTCACTGGTGAGGTTTCAGATGGCTGGAAGCTGCACAGTGTCACACCCATTCACAACAAGGGCAGGAAGGAGGATCCTGGTAATTACAGGCCACTCAGCCTGACCTCAGTACCCGGTAAGGTCATGGAACAGTTTATACCGAGTGTCATCACACAGCATCTACAGGATGGCCAGGGTATCAGACCCAGCCAGCAAGGGTTTAGGAGGGGTAGGTCATGTCTGACCAACCTGATCTCCTTTTATGACCAAGTGACTCACCTGGTGGATGCAGGAAAGGCTGCGGATGTTGTCTGCTTGGACTCCAGCACGGCCTTTGACACTGTCTCCCACAGCACACTCCTGGAAGAGCTGCAGCCCACGGCTGGGACAGGAGCACTCTGAGCTGGGTTCAGAACTGGCTGGATGGCCGGGCCCAGAGAGTGGTGGGGAGCGGTGCTGCATTCCAGCTGGCAGCCAGCCAGCAGTGGTGTCCTTCAGGGCTCTGTGCTGGGGCCAGCTCTGTTCAATGTTTCTATTGACCCCATGGATGAGGGGATTGAGTCTTTCATCAGTAAATCTGCAGACAACACCAAGCTGGGAGTGTGTGTCGATCTGTTGGAAGGCAGGAGGGCTCTGCAGGGAGACCTGGAACGGCTGGATGGATGGGCAGAGTCCAGTAGGATGAAGTTTAGTAAGTCCAAGTACCCACTCCTGCATTTTGGCCACAATAACCCCCTGCGGCGTTATAGGCTGGGGACGGTGTGGCTGGGCAGTGCCCAGGCAGAAAGGGACCTGGGGGGAACTGGTCGACAGCCGGCTGAACATGAGCCAGCAGTGTGCCCTGGTGGCCAAGAAGGCCAATGGCTCCTGGCCTGAATCAGCAGGAGCAGGGAGATCATTCTGCCCCTGTGCTTGGCGCTGGTCAGGGCACACCTTGAGTGCCGTGTCCGGTTCTGGGCCCTCCGTTTGGGATGGACATTGACACACTCGAGCACATCCAGAGGAGGCAACGAGGCTGGTGAGGGGCCAGGAACACAAGCCCTGTGAGGAGCAGCTGAGGGAGCTGGCGGTGTCCAGCCTGGAGAAAAGGAGACTCAAGGGTGGCCTTATCACTCTACAACTTCCTGAAAGGTGGCTGTGCTCAGGTGGGGTTGGGCTCTTTCTCCAAGCAGCAACTGACAGAACCAGAGGACACAGCCTCAAGCTGCACCAAGGGAAATATAGGTTGGACGTTAGGAAAAGGTTTTTCACGGAAAGAGTGATAAAGTACTGGCATGGCCTGCCCGGGGAGGTGGTGGAGTCACCGTCTCTGGACGTGTTTAAAAAAACACTGGACGTGGCACTCGGTGCCATGATTTAGTTCAGGTACTGGGTCATGGGTTGGACTCGATGATCTTGAAGGTCTCTTCCAACATGGTCATTCTGTGAATTTTGTATGAATTCTGTGAATTCTGAGCAGCTTCAGGCACAGAGCCTGGCCAGCAATGTCAGCAGGCAAAACAAAGGTTTTGCTGAGAAATGGCCCTATGATGAAACAAAACATTTACAGTCAGGGCAGTCCGTTTATAAAGATGGGGGTACACTCTGGGGGTACAGCCAAGGCCATGAGGTCACAGCAGGCTCTGGGGTCACAGCAGGCTGAGGTCACAGCAGGCTCTGAGGTCACAGAGGTGCCAGAGCCCCGTGGTTGCACAGCACCACAACGACCGAGCAGTCAGTCCTTGAGCACAACTGTTGCGGCAGCAGCGGCGCTGGCAGCAGTGGTGCTGACATTGGGACAGCGGTGTCAGGACAGCGGTGGCAGCAAGAGCTGCGGGACTGGCAGAGGGCAAGGCAGCATGGCCCTTGCTCTGCGCCCCTTCCTCCTGCTCCTCCTGGCCATGGCCCTGCCTGCCAGGGCTGCCCAGGCTGCTCCGCTGCAAGCGCGGGGAGCAGGTAAGCTGGAAGCCTGGCTCCCCTTTCCCGGGATAGCGCTCCCTGCTCCCCGGGAAGCGTTGGGGGATGCTTTTCCCTGGGGCTTTAGGGAGGGTTTCGGCTGTGGGAGGGAGAGAGACCCCGGGGACCTCGGCAGCTCCATCTTCCGCTCCAAAATGTTATACAGGACAGGGAAAGAGGGTGAGGTGTGACCAGGAGCCAGCCCAGAGCTTCCCAAGCTGCTGTGCAACTTTGGCCATGTCCATTCAAATCTGGATCCCATAGCCATACCTGACCCCCTTG
Source organism: Anomalospiza imberbis (assembly GCF_031753505.1). Lineage (NCBI taxonomy): Eukaryota > Metazoa > Chordata > Aves > Passeriformes > Viduidae > Anomalospiza > Anomalospiza imberbis. The sequence goes on from NW_027099905.1 coordinate 49,978, forward strand.
CAGTGCCCAGTTCCCTAATGCAGAAGGGGATCCCAGCACACTATGGAAATGGGTCTGGTCGCTGCTTCCCTCTAGATTTGGATCGCAAATTGAATTATTTGCAACTGCTGGTGAAGGACACTTTAAAGGTCATGGAGAATGCTGGAGGCAAGTTCTGAATTTCCCTTTTTACTGACAGAATTATCAGAGTCAAGGAGGCAAGAGTTCACTCATCTGCCATTTTCATTAGGGTTAAGTCAGGGTTGAAGGATTCTGGAAGCCTTGGCCTGCTCCTTTCTGGAGCCCTGAGTGATTCCACAGGATCGCTGTCAGTGGGAGGAAGGAGCATTTACCTGTCCACCTTCCTCCCGTATGCATTGCCTGTGTGTGCTTCCATGAGCTCTGTGCAGCCACGGGGAAGAGCAGAGAGGGAAGGGGCCGGGCCCAGGGCTGTGCCCCGGCCTGAGCCTTGGTGCAGCCTGAGGATCTCCTACAGCGCCATGGGAGCTGTTCTGTCCTGCCTTTCTTTGCAGCTGAAGCTGTTGGTGAAGGTGGTCCAGCTTCCCAACCCATAGCCATTACTGAGCCTCTGGGAGGTGGTGAGGGTAGGTCAAGGCCTTTCCCCCTGGGAGAGCCGCCAGCTCAGAGCCCAAAGCTCGGCCAGGGGGCCATGGCTGCAGGTGCCAGGACAGAACCATGCACGTGTGTGCCCTCGCCTTGCGCCATCCCCTCACGAGTTCTCCTGCGGCTCCGTGCTGCCGGTGCAGATCTGCAGAGATGACAGGAGCTTCTGTGGCTGTTGAGTTACAGGTGTGTCTGCAGGGAGGGCTGTCCCAGGTCCTTTGCTGGTTACTGCACGCAAGCCCAGCTCCCGTCGCAGGGGTGAGTAGTGTTTCCCTGGTGACCCCACAGGCTGAGCACTGGCTTTGTGGGATCCATTCCTGGGAAACGGAACTATGTTGCCCTAAGGTCCTCCAACGGGAAAGAACAAAGCTACAGGACACAAGAAACCCCATGGGCCATCTGAACACATGAGGCAAATCGTGAAAGGATTGCTCCAGGGAGGAAATGGTGAGAGCATTTTCCTTAGCCTTCCCCTGGGACTCAGTAGCCGGGGGCTTTCCCTGCACATCTGGTCACGCCGTGCCCGGCACAGCTGGAAGGGATCCATGGCAGCCTGGCTGCCCTGCTGCTGCCTTCACGGCCTGCAGGGCTGTTTGCCAGCCTGGCCTGGCTGCAGCTTCTCCCCAGCCTCTGCAGGAAGGCATTTGGCACCAGCTGACAGGGAGCCCAAACTGCAGCATGGACCATGCACTCCCTGAGATCCCCTGCAATTTCCCAGTGCCCAGGCAGATTAGGAGGAGCAGTGGTTTGGAGGAGGGAGTGGGTCGTTGCCTACCCAGAAATTTTATAGGGATTTCCTGATCTTTAACCATCCTTGCCTTTCACAAGCATTGCCTGCTGAAGATGCCACCTCCACAATGGGCAGCAGTCCCACCTGATCCAGCTGTCCCTCTTCCTTTCTGCAGAAGTGGATGGAGAGGCTGTGCTGAAGGCTGAGTTTCCCGGAGGAAGCAGTGGCTCATTGGCAGCCTCTGCTGCAGGAAGGGAGGCGATGCCAGGCACAGTCACAGGAGGTAATTGCTGTGCCTCTTGGCCTGCTGAGCCCTGCTGAGGCTTGAGCTGCCCTCTCTGCTGCTTGGCAGTGCAGGCACAGCCCGGACAAGGCCGGCACAGCCCAGAGGAATTGTTATGCTCAGGGCACTCGGGTACTGAGCAGTCCTGCTGGGGTCCCTCTGTGGGAGAGACGTCCCTAAACCTGGGAGAGACTGCACGGGGTGCCCATGGTGGGGAAAGGGCAGAGGGCGAGAGCACGGCTCCAGTGTGTCCTGAGAGGGCCTGGCTATGTGCCCTTGGGCTGGGGCAGGTGTGCCAGCAGAAGGAGGGCGGGTGGTTGGTAGGACAGGAGGGAGGGAGGCAGGGCGGGGGTTGGGGAAGGATATTTGCGGCACTGCCTGCTGCAGTTTTCCCAAGGGATTAAAAGAAAGTTTCCTTTGTACAAGTGAGAGAATCCCCATGGGCCGTGGGCTGCTCCAGTTTCCTCTCCAGGGATGCTGCACTGGGCCTGCAAAGAGGATGGGGGTTGACCAGCAGCCAGCCCTGAGCTCCCCAGGCCCCTGTGCAGTTTTGGCCATCTCCATTCTCATCTGGCTCCCACAGACTTACCTGACCCCCTTGCAGTGCCCAGTTCTGTGAGTGAGTAGGGGATCCCAACACACCATGGAAATGGCTCTGATCTTTGCTCCCTTCTAGACTGGGATCAGGACACGGATTATCTGGAAGCCCTGCTGGATTATGGCTTGAGACTCTTGGGAAATGCTGGAGGCAAGTTCTCAATGTACCATCTTGACAGAATAGGCAGTGACAAGGAGGCCAGAGCTCATACATTTGCCCTTTCCCTTAAGGCACTCTCAGGGCAGATGGATTCAGGAAAATTTTACCGGCTCCCTTCTCAAGCCCTGAGGGATCCCACAGGATCGCTGTCAGTGGGAGGAAGGAGCATTTAGCTGTCCATCTTCCTCCCGTGTACAATGCCAGTGTGTGCTTCCGTGTGCTCTGTGCAGCCACGGAGAAGAGCAGAGAGGGAAGGGGCCGGGCCCAGGGCTGTTCCCCGGGGCTGTGCCTTTCGCAGCTCCTTTGCTGGCCCCAGGGAGCCTGAGCTGCTCCTGCTGCTGCTGCCAAGCCCTGGCCCAGGCTGGGGCTGGGTTTAGAGCTGCTGGCAGCTCCAGGGAGTCCTTTCTCCCCTGACTGCCCTGCAAGGGGCTCCTTCCATCCCAGTGTGGGGCCACTGACGGCACGTGGTCCCCCTGCCCCTGCTCCTGAGTGGAAGGCAGAGCTGAGGGAGTGCCTTGGAGGGCACCAATCACCCAGGGGCACTCACTGCCACTCTGGCCCGAAGGAGAATCTTCAGCAGAGTCACAAGAGCTGCTCTGTCCTGCCTTTCTTTGCAGCTGAACCTGTTCCTAAAAGTTATCTGGCTTCCCAACCCACGTTCAGAATTGAGCCTCTGGGAGATGGTGAGGGTAGGTCAAGGCCTTTCCCCCTGGGAGAGCCGCCAGCTCAGAGCCCAAAGCTCAGCCGGGGGGCCATGGCTGTAGGTGCCAGGACAGAACCATGCACGTGTGTGCCCTCGCCCTGCGCCATCCCCTCACGAGTTCTCCTGCGGCTCCGTGCTGCCAGTGCAGATCTGCAGAGATGACAGGAGCTTCTGTGGCTGTTGAGTTACAGGTGTGTCTGCAGGGAGGACTTTCCCAGGTCCTTTGGTGGATGTTGCACGCAAGCCCAGCTCCCGTCGCAGGGGTGAGTAGCGTGTCCCTGCTGACCCCACAGGCTAAACAATGATTTTGTAGGATCCATTCCTGGGAAACTGAACTCCTTTCTGTTAAGGTTCTTCAACAGGATACAAGAAACCCAAAGGAGAGAAGGAATTGCTTGACTTAAACTATGTCCTGAAAGTTGTGGTGAAGGAACTGCGGAAAGGACAAGGTGTGTCTAGGTCCCTGGGCCTTTCCCTGGGACTCAGCAGCCGGGGGCTTTCCCTGCACATCTGGACACGCAGTGCCCGGCACAGCGGGAAGGGATCCAGGGCAGCCTGGCTGCCCTGCTGCTGCTTTCACGGCCTGCAAGGCTGTTTGCCAGCCTGGCCTGGCTGCAGCTTCTCCCCAGCCTCTGCAGGAAGGCATTTGGCACCAGATGACAGGGAGCCCAAACTGCACCATGGGCCATGCACTCCCTGAGATCCCCTGCAATTTCCCAGTCCCCAGGAAGATCAGGAGGGGTGGTGGTTTGGAAAAGAGAGAGCCCTGTCACAGCCCCAAGTGCCCGGGCCTTATCCTGATTCTTATCCATGTCTTTGACAAGTATTGCCTCCTGAAGTTTCCACCTTCCCGATGTGTAATGGCTCCATCTGATCCAGCTGTGCCTCTTCCTTTCTCAAGGGATGGACAGAGAGGCTTTATGGAAGGCAGCATTTCCTGAAGGGAGGGAGGCGATTCCAGGCATGGGCACAGTCACGGGAGGTAATTGCTGTGCTGGGCTCAGCCCTTGGTGAGGCTGTGTGGCAGAAGCTCTTCCCCAAGGCCCTGACCTGTGTGAGAGGGTCTGACTGTTCCTTGGCCTGCCTGAGCTGACCGAGCAGAGATAGGCAAGAAGGGAGAGTTGTGGCCCTGCCTGCTGCAGATTACCTCAGGGATTTAGTGACGGTTTCCTCTGTGGGAGGGACAGAACCACCATGGGCCCCGGGCAGGTCCAGCCACTCCTCCAGGGATGTGGCACAGGGCCTGCAAAGAGGGTGGAGAGTTGCCAGGAGCCAGTCCAGAGCTCCCCAGGCCCCTGTGCATCTTTGGCCATGGCCATTCACATCTGGCTCCCATGGCCTTACCCGACCCCCTCGCAGTGCCCATTTCCCTGAGGCAGAGGGGGACTCCAGCACACCATGGAAATGGTTCTGATCTCTGCTCCTCTCTAGATTGGGATCGTGACATGGCTTATCTGGGAGGCCTAGCAAAAGACAGTGTGAAATCCATGGAAAATTCTGCAGGCAAGTTCTCAATGTCCTTTTCCTGAGAGAATAATCAGTGTCAGTGTGGCAAGACCTCACTCATGTACCATTTACCTTAACGGTCTGAAGGTTGTTGAGACTGGGAAAATGTGCCCTGCTCCCTTCTTAAGCCCTGAGTGATCCCACAGGATCGCTTTCAGTGGGAGGAAGGAGCATTTAGCTGTTCATCTTCCACCCGTGTTCAATGCCAGTGTGTGCTTCCATGTGCTCTGTGCAGCCACGGAGAAGAGCAGAGAGGGAAGGGGCCGGGCCCAGGGCTGTGCCCCAGGGCTGAGCCTTGGTGCAGCCTGAGGATCTCCTACATGGCCACGGGAGCTGTTCTGTCCTGCCTTTCTTTGCAGATACCCCTGTTGGTGAAAGTGATCTGGCTTCCCAACCCACGTTCAGGATTGAGCCTCTGGGAGATGGAGAGGGTAGGTCAAGGCCTTTCCCCCTGGGAGAGCTGCCAGCTCAGAGCCCAAAGCTGGGCTGCAGGTGCCAGGACAGAACCATGCACGTGTGTGCCCTCGCCCTGCGCCATCCCCTCAGGAGTTCTGCTCAGGCACAGCAGCTGTTTGGAGGTGGGAGGGTACTGGCCCAGTCTCAAAAACCCCGATGTTTTTCTGATCCTTAACCATGACTTTGAAAAGCTTTGCCTCCTGAAGATGCCCCCTCCCTGAATGGTGGATGGTTCCATCTGATCCTGCTGTCCTTTTTCCTTTCTCAAGTGATGGACACAACATCTCTGCAGAAGGAGGCGCATCCCGGAGGAAGCAGTGGCTCAGTGCCCACCTCTGCTGGAGGAAGGAAGGCGCTGCCAGGCACGGGCACAGGCACAGGAGGTAATTGCTGTGCCGGGCTCAGCCGGGCTCAGCCCTCAGCGGGGCTGTGTGGCAGCAGCTCTTCCCCCAGGCCCTGCCCTTGCACGGCCCGGCAGCAGCCAAAGCTGGAGGCACCTCGGCTTTGAGGCCTCTGGAGCTCGTTCCCAGCCCAGGGGAATCGGGACTCGGGCACCAATGCCCCTCCCGCGGCAGCTGCTCCCGCAGCTGGCCCTGAGCGCCCAGAGGCCCAAGGCACAGGAGCAGCCCCGAGCGGGAGCCCTGCTGCGAGCTCAGGGCCAGAGCCAGCCCTGGCTCCTGACTGGGCAGGGGCTGCACTGGCTCCTGACAGGGCCTGACTCTGTCCCCTTGGGCTGGGGGAGCTGTCACGGGGCAGGGAGGGCCAGGGCTGGCAGGGGCTGCTCAGGGATGGGTTTGGCCCGTGTCCCTCCAAGCAGCAACTGCCCAAGCAGCTGCGCTGGCCCCGGGCTCTCCTCCCGGCCGGCTGGGCTTTGCTGGGTGGCACAGCCTGTGCCGAGGGGCGGCAAGGTGCCTGCAGGCCCCAGCTCTGGGGGAAGCAGAGGACGTCCTGGCCGTATCCACCGTGCTGCCAGCTCAGCACTGCAGCACAGCGCGGGCTCACGCTCCCCATTGCTCCCACAGATGCAGCCGGCACCACAACACGGGTTCCCGATTCCCAGAATGGCCTCAGACATGGCTGCTATTGGGAAACACACTGTTTGCTACAGTTAATGGCAGGTCTGCTTTTTTTGGAGCTGGTCTTTATTTTATGCTGTGTTGGAATCTGGTGTTGCTGGAAGAGAAAATGGTGAGTGTTTATATCACCTCTCCCTCAAACAGCTTCTTTTAAAAGGCTAATATAGATGGGAAACATTTCCAGTGAGGCTGCAGTGGAGTTGTGGCCGGTCCGTGGTTGTCCAAAGAGCTCTGCTGAGGGTTCTGCTGCTGCCCAGGGCTTTCATTGGCCTCTTCATTGCTGGGCCTCGTCCTGGGGGGCCCGCTGGGGCTGCAGCCAGTGCTGGCTCCCACTGAGGCTGCCTGGCCAAGAGCAGCCCCAGGGGCACAGGGCGGAGGCAAGGCAAGGTGGGGAGGAGAAAGAGCGGGGACGAGATTGCCCTTGAAAGGCAGACGCGCTCTGGGGCCCGCTCCTGGCCAGGGAGCCTGCCCAGAGCCGTCCCCTGCTCGCCGGGGCCTTGAGGGGCAGCTGTCCAGCTGGGCCAAGCTGTGCCAGCCGCTCCAGCCGTGCTGGGGAGCCTTGCCAGCTCTGGGCCCTGCTGTGCAGGAGGGTCCCAGTGTGCCACTGGCAGCCGGGGGCCTCAGCCGCTCCTCTCTTTCCACAGTCACCCCTCTGGACAGGAGATGGAAGACGGTGGCTGCACCTCCCTCCAGACAGCCTGAGCAGCACCTCCAGCAGTAATAAGGGCCTGGTCAGCCCTTTCAAGTGTTCTGAGAAGAGGAGCCCAGAACATCCGTCTATGAGGAAACCTGCTGTGACCCTGTAGATCCCTCTGCCAGTTCTCTCCCCATAGGTGTACTAGTCAGTGTTTTCATGGTTTATGTGTTCGTGTCTGTCCTGGGGTGACAGGACATTTTCATGCTTTGTATCCCAACCGTGTATTCCTGTTCCCGTGCTCTCAGTTTGTTTTGTCTATAGCCGTGTCCCTCCCCCGGCTGCTTGCTCTGGCTTGCTGCTGCTAGCTTTAGGCTTGCTTTGCTTGCTTTGCTGTCTTTTTTTTTTTTTTTTTTTTTTTTTTTGTTTTGTTTTGTTTTGTTTTTTCTTTGCTTGCCTTATTTTGCCATTTTTCTGTTTTTGTTTTTCCCTTCCTTCCTTCCTTCCTCCCCTTCCCTGAAGACATCGGACCTGCTTGGGACCTTGATTCGGGAACGTCAAGGACCTCCTCCGGAGTCTGCATTACAGAGCTCAGCACCCTCCTCAGCAGACTGCCCAAGCCGTTCGGCCTCTCTCGGACTGGTGAAAACGTTTGTTGTCATCTCAAGCTGCTTTTCTTGTGCTGGGGAGTGGTTTTTTTTGTTCTTGCTTAATAAACAAGTTTTTTCCACTTTTCCTCCGAGGAAATTCCTCCCGAACCCGGTGGTGGGGGGGAGGAGTTGTGGAGGTTTGTTTCCTTTAAGGGGCTCCTTTGGAGATTTCTCCCTAATTTGTCCTAAAGCAGGACAATGTCTTATGTGGTTTTGCAATTGCTTAGTTAGTTATCTAATGTTAGTCAGTTCAGTTGGTTCGTTCCATGTACCCCTATTTCTGTCCCTCACAGCTGGTATCTCCCAAGTTGTTTACCCCAAGGTTTCCCTCCACTTGCCTGTCCCTCCGCCTGCCAATCTGCTGCTCCTCCCCAGTTATCCTCATAGAGCGATGCCAGTCTGAGTGGCAGAGCCCAGCCGCCTTGTCAGTCTTTATCCCCCCACCCAGTTTTCCCAGAATGTTGCCTGTCAGTTACCCTCTACCCCACAGATGATTTGTCCCTGAGACCTTGTCCCTCCCTTGTTTAGTCCCCATTGGTTGCTGTCTGTCCCACACTCCTCCCCAAGATTTCCCCCCCTGGTTGTTCCCAGAGCACTCCTTTACACGCCTGCACCCTTTATGAGTTGTTACAGAGTATTGTTTCAGTTGGCACTTGCCCCTGACCCCCGTCAGGAATAAAGTTTCCTTGGCAGGTCACACAAGTGTCCTCCTCCTCGTTTCTTTGTTTCGGGATCCTCCTCGTTCACCCTGGCAGCTTCCCCCACGCAGCTGCCCACACCCCTACCAGCCGCTCACATCTGAGACTCTGGAGTGGCCACTCTCGTGGTTCTCCCCGGCCCCCAAAGGGACCTGCTAGCCGGTGCCATCCCGTCTCTGTGGCCGCAGCCTGGGAGCGACACATGGGTATCCCCAAGCTGCAGCCATCTGTTTTTGATCTCCCTCTGTCCCATGCCAGCCCATGCCCAAGTGGTTTTAGAAATCCCAGTGTCAGCCCAGCACCCTCCAGCCTTGTTGAGACCAACATGGCCCTTCCTCTGCCCCTGAGCCCCCTGGCCCTGCCCTCTAAACACCACTGAAGGTAACCCCCCGCCCCTGCCGGGGTGGGTGATGGCCCCTTCTTCTGTTGCAATAAGGAGATGGGGCTGTCACCCCAGTGCCCGGGTGGTACCACCAGCAAAGCCCAGCCGGCACCAGCCCTGGCTGAGCACCATGCCCACGAGCAGCCGTGGATGCCCACGGTGAGGGCAGGCAGGAGCCAGGCAGAGGCTGCTGTGAGCAGCAGCGGGGCCCCGAGGGGCTGGGGCAGCCCATGGGGCAGGCAGCAGCATGGGGCTCCTGAGAGAAAGCAACCCCATTTTGTCTTTGTTTTTCATTTTTGGAAATTAGAAATTTTTAGAAATATTTCAAAATATATTTTCTGCAGAGAGACGCCCCAAATATTCCTTCTGATTACTATAGTAGTTAAGGATTTTACAAGGTAGTTTTAGAATCTTGAAAAAGAGACCCCATTTTGTCTTTGCTTTTCATTTTTAGAAATATTTGGAAATATTTTTTGAAGAGAGAAATCCCCAAATGTTTCTTCCCTTTTTCCACAACACCTTCATATTTTTGAAAGTAGTGTTACAGTTCTGGAAAATCGGCTCCACTTAGACAATAAAAAATTAAAATTGCATTTAATTGGTAATCTTTACACTGGGAAGAACTAAGGCACCCCAAGACACCAAGCCTGCTGCAGAGGCTCTTTTCCCATGGGAGCTTTTTTACCTAGCCACAACCAAACTATCTAAAACCTTTTCCCAGATATTTCCTGAGATTTCTGACAAGCTCAGCTCTTAGTCTTCAGAGGCAAACTTTGAGCACAGTGGGAATCTCTTCAAGTCACCATCTCTGCTTCTGCAACAACTGCCTCAGTTCTAGAGCAGGGGCTTCTCTCAGCTTCCTGCTGGCCCCGGGCTCTCCTCCCGGCCGGCTGGGCTTTGCTGGGTGGCACAGCCTGTGCCGAGGGCCGGCAAGGTGCCTGCAGGCCCCAGCTCTGGGGGAAGCAGAGAACGTCCTGGCCGTATCCACCGTGCTGCCAGCTCAGCAGCGCAGCACAGCGCGGGCTCACGCTCCCCACTGCTCCCACAGATGCTGCCGGCCCCACAACACTGGGGGATGCCCAGGAGGGAATTGGTTTCTGTCAGGGAACACGCTGCTGGCTAGGGTTAATGGCAGGCCTGGCTTTTCTATGGCATGCAGGTGATGGGGGGACCCCTGTAAGGCTGGCAGACGACCGGGCTCCGTCATGGGGCCCACGAGGTGGCGGGGGGTGTTGTGGGTGCAGGGTTTTGCAGTAAGACATGCGGGGCTTTGGGTCCTTTGTAAGCAGTGCACGTGGCAGGGGTTCCTCATGAGGTTCTTAGGCGATTTGGGATCTCTGCTGTGGCATACAGGTGACTGGAGACTTCTGTAAGGCTGGCAGGGCCTTGAGTTCCTCGTCATTAACGTGGCGGGTTAGTGCTTGCCGTCAAGGCCTGGAGAGGAGCTGAGTCCTTCCGAAGGTGGGCAGGAGGCTGGGTTCTTTTGTGAGGCACACAAGGCTGGCTTGGGGTTTCTGCATTGGTGTGCACGGATTCCTCGTGAGGCACACAGGGCTCTTTTGGGGTCTCTGCTTTGGTGTGCAGGGATCCCTCAGGAGGTGTGCACCGGGGTTAAACTTGAGGGGGTTTTCCAGTTTTCTCAGCACAGCAAAGGGACACTCCCGGTCGAGGTGCTGCAAAGTCAGCAGGAAGCTTCCTGCAAAGCCTTGGGCCCAGCCTGCGGGTCCAGCGGGCGACCGGAGCCCATCCTTGGGGGCCGGGCGGGGTTTCCAGTATCCACCGCACCCTTGTCGGGCCAGCTCCGGCCCCGGCGGTGAATGGCCGCGGCCCCGGGCTCCGATGGGGCTGCTGAGCAACGCCGGGGGCACGACAAGGGCCTCGCTACGCCCTGGCCTTGTGCTGCAGCCAAACACCTTTACAGCCACGGCGGTTCTCTGGGGCACAGGAGGCTACAAGTCAGGCCGTGCCTTCTCGCACTGACGAAGGAGCTCCTTGCATTGCCCAGTTCCCTAAAGCACGCCGGGAACCCAGCACAGCATGAAAATGGTTCTGGACTGCGCTCCCGTCTACACTGGGATCGAGATATGGATTGACTGAAAGTGCTGGCCAGTCACAGTGTGAAGATCATGGTGCATGCTGGAGCAACTTCTCCATGTCCCTTTCCTGACAGAACAATCACGGATTATTAATTCTGGCCAAGAGCAGCCCCAGGGGCACAGGGCAGAGGCAAGGCAAGGTGGGGAGGAGAAAGAGCGGGGACGAGATCGCCCTCGAAAGGCAGACGCGCTCTGGGGCCCGCTCCTGGCCGCGGAGCCTGCCCAGAGCCGTCCCCTGCTCGCCGGGGCCTTGAGGGGCAGCTGTCCAGCTGGGCCAAGCTGTGCCAGCCGCTCCAGCCGTGCTGGGGAGCCTTGCCAGCTCTGGGCCCTGCTGTGCAGGAGGGTCCCAGTGTGCCGCTGGCAGCCGGGGGCCTCAGCCGCTCCTCTCTGCACAGGAGCGCCTCTGCAGCTTCACAAGACCGGCCAAACACCTCAGTCTGGGAGAACTGTACCTGTCATCCTGCATCTCGAAGCACGTGTCCATTGTCCCTGCCACATGTGTATTATTATTGCTCAGGACATGCTGCCACCACCACCACCCAGAACAAGACCCTCTGTCCCCGATTGCGCTGGCCCTGTTCACCAGCCAGGACAGGAGGCGCAGCCCTCCTGACAGGGAAGGGCCTGAGTCCAGCAACGTCTTTGTGCTTCAGCTCAGGTGTCTGTGTGCTGCCACCAGCACTGGCAGAGCTGCTTGTCTGGGCACGGCCGGGGTGGGCAGGCAGCAGCCCCACATGGGGCTCCTGAGAAATAGGGACCCAATTTTGTCCTTGTTTTTCATTTTTACACATTAGAAATTTTTAGAAATATTCAGAAATATTTTTTTGTGGAAAAAAATCCTCAAATAGTTCTTCCTTTATTCCACAGAAGCTCAGTATTCTTCAAAGTAGATTTAGAATTCAGAATAATTTAGAACACTTTTAAACTTCTAGAATAAAGACTAAAATTACATTTAATTGGTCATCTTTACTCTTAGAAGAACTAATTCATCCCAAGACACCCAGCATACTGGAGAGGCTCATTTCCCACTGGAGATTTGTACCTTGTGGCAGCAACCAACTTAAAACCTTTTCTCAGTTATTTTCCGGGATTTCTGACAAGCTCACCTCTCAGTCTTCAGAGGCAAACTTTGAGCACAGCGGGAATCTCCTGCTGTGCAGGAGGGTCTCTGTGTTCCAGCTGCAACTGGGGCCTCAGCCTCCTCCTCTCTCAAACGGCGTCCCTCTGCAGCTTCACAGGAACGGCCAAACACCTCAGTCTGGGAGAACTGGACCTGTCATCCTGCATCTCTGTGCCACACACTAAAGATACCACACACTAAATTGCACTCGAGATCAACAGAAGGGGGGAGAGGCCCAAGCAACACCTCAGATGAGGTTGAGCAAAGCTTTATATGGCTTCCATTTTTTGAATAGCTCATTTGCAGAACCTAATCCTCCAGTTTTTAGGCACTTTTCAAATAGCACACAGGCAAAATTGGAAGAATATCCTCCAGTTTTAATCAGAAACCCTGAGACAGGACAAATTGAAGGACCATTGCCACTAGCAACCTGGGGCAAAGGCTATGCTTGTGTTTCCACAGGTGCCGGACCTAAGTGGGTCCCAGCAAGAAACGTGAAACCATATCACACACAAGAGCTCACCGACAATTCCACGAGCAGGGAAACGAGCACACCGACGTGAGCCGCACAGAGACTGTGGTTCATGCCAGACATTCCCTGTTCAACACACAAAAACTACAAATCTTGAGTTTTATGTGGATGCTTGGACTGTGAAAATTGTTAACATCACAGAGCTCTTTTGGCAAAAGCGTGGTGTGCGTCGTGTTGAAAAGAATTCAACTATATCCAAATTTGTAAAAATTGACTGTTAGAGGGTCAGTTTAGAGCCTTAGAGTTAGCCAGTCCCTAAACAAATGCTAAAAGATTTGTGTGAGAACCATATGAGAAAGCTTTTACCAAAAAGCAGCTGAACAAGAACATAGAGTTTGATCAAATGATATACTGGCACTTATTTGTTTTACTTACTTACTTTTACAGTGCAGCTATGTCTGTAGATCAGCTAAAAATGAATGTTTAGGTTGCTTTAGCCAAGTCAGCAGGCTCAGACACCACGTCTGACCAATTGGAATCCAGACAAACCCTTTGCGACCCGTTTAGTCAGTGTACCGATACCAGTTAAGAGTGGCCAGTAGCTGATTGTGACAAATATTAATGTGAAGCTACCAACGCGACAAAGCACATAATCAATTAACATCCTTAGGCCCCTGATCTTCTTAAAGCACCCCCTGAACCTCAAGTATTCGAAGTTCTTGCTTCTTTAGCAATAGAATTTTGTGCTGAGTTTCAGTACCAGGGAGATCCACAATTAAGTGTTACGCCCCATCATCCTGGATACACAGCAGCTCAAGTTTGTGGTGCAATTGCACTACCCCAGTGCCCTCTAAGGGTATGAGTCCCCACAGCAACTGCCAAAAAGACATTGGCTCATTTATAGAAATCGAGCCTAACAGGGCATTCCCTGAAAAGTTAAAGGCAGCCCACGTACCCATGTAGCATCAGACAGCTCACTGAAATTGCACCTACCTAATGGCAAAAAATTATCAAGAGAAAACATAGAAAAAAAAAGATTTACCCATCATTATAAAGAAAACTGTAATAACAATTTCAGTCCCTGGGGCCCTGCAAAACGAATTACAGCAGCTTTATTTCTACCTCAAATTGCCTCAAGTAAAGCATTACAACTATTCTACCAATTAGGGCGTTAGTCAAGAAGTCAGTACTTACTTCCATTACAATTAGTGACATCATGACAGATGTTAGTGCTGTCAAACATACAACCTTACAAAACAGAACCACCATCAATTTTCTTGTACGAGCATATAGACATAGTTGTGAAGATTTTGAAAGACTGTGGTATATAAACTTATCTGACCATTCAGTGTCCATCCACAAACAACTTCAGAAACTGAGAGATTTGACAAATCAAATTAAAATAAATGCTAGATCATAGTTAGACGACTTGTTGGAAGGGTAGAGTTTGACCCCTTAGCTGAAAGTGCTTTACCACGTAAGTTTACATGCATTGTGATTATTGTCATACCAATGTTAGTGCTAGTGCCTTATGTACTTCACTGTGTACAACAAATGATGAACAAGACCACCAAAGAAGTTTTTTTCCTTCCAAGAGAGAGGAGGAAATGTGGGAAATGGATTTGTAGAAAGTTCTCAGGGCCTGACAGAAGGCCCACACTCTATGCATCTATATACAAACTCTGAGGTAAGAAATGCTGACTTAGAAATGCCATGGAATAGGACATAGAGATTGTTAAGAGAGAAATAGAGCTAGAAAAAACTTTCAATAAATGGCCTTACAAATAAGACTAGATGCTTTAGAGAAATAGAACTATGAAAGATGCATTGTATTTGGACCCACAAGGGGTAGTTTTAGATGACTGGCTTTAAGGCATCTACAGCATGGCGTGGCAAAAAGCTGATAGGCCAAGAAATGCTTATAGTCTTTTGTAATTAAGAACGAGTCAGCTTCTGGGTGTGATAGTGTGAATCATAACATCTGCAATGTTTCACTCTTCTCATGAGACTGAAAATGGAATATAAGGTTTTAAAACGCCCCTCAGTTACCCCATCTCTGGGTCAGAAAAGAGCATTGCCTGACACTCCTCCAGTGGCATGTCCAGGAAAAGCCGGAAGCCATCAGTACGTGCTTGCCTTGAGAAAAATGGAATGAGGCTGGACTCAGAAGGAAGTCCTTCATAGCCTGAGAGATGAGCTCAGAGCCTGACAGAGACTGGGCCGGCGGCACCCCCGGATCTCTTACGAGCAGAGTGGGGATTTGCCCCCCAGGCCTCATCTGTTCACCCAGGGACACATGGTGAACGCACACACACAGGAGATGGCTCAGCCCTGTTGCCGCTCCCTGACTGTCATGTTTGGATCCCTCAAAAGGCATGCCGGGGCTTTGGGTCACCTCTGTGCTGTGCAGGGGGCTGGGGACACCCAAAAGTTGTGCAGGGAATTTGAGGTACCGCCAAAGGTGTGCAGAGGGCGAGGGACACCTGCAAATTGAGCAGGGGTTGGGGGTCTCTTGTGAGGCACAAAGGGGGATTTTAGGGTGGCTGAGGACACCCATAAGATGTGCAGTGGATTTGGGTGCCACCAAAAAGCATGCAGCTACCCTGATGGCTTGTGTTGCATTATTTTTGTAAGCTACGGCATCAAGTCCTTCACTTTTTCAATACAGACCAAAGATCAGGACAGCCCACAGCGCAGACTCAGTGTCAGCGTGGCAGGGCTGCTACTGCCTGCAATAGTGGGAATCACCCACATGAGTTGAATTTTGGACTTGACATTGCTGTTGCATGTAGAACCACAAAATGTCTCATTTATTCAATGCTGTAGAATGCAGTTCTTGTGAAAAAATCTATATTGCACAGAGCTTCCGGGAGGGACATACTCTCCTCCCTGGAAGGGCACCTCTTGAGATCCACTTCCACTAAATCCAGCCGCAGCCTTGAGGTCACAGCAGGCTCTGAGGTCACAGAGGTGCCAGAGCCCCGTGGTTGCACAGCACCACAACGACCGAGCAGTCAGTCCTTGAGCACAACTGTTGCGGCAGCAGCGGCGCTGGCAGCAGTGGTGCTGACACTGGGACAGCGGTGTCAGGACAGCGGTGGTAGCAAGAGCTGCGGGACTGGCAGAGGGCAAGGCACCATGGCCCTTGCTCTGCGCCTCTTCCTCCTGCTCCTCCTGGCCGTGGCCCTGCCTGCCAGGGCTGCCCAGGCTGCTCCGCTGCAAGCGCGGGGAGCAGGTGAGCCGGCAGCCTGGTTCCTCTTTCCCGGGACAGCGCTCCCTGCTCCCCGGGAAGCGCTGGGGGATGATTTGCCCCTGGGCTTTAGGGAGGGTTTCTGCTGTGGGAGGTAGAGAAACCCTTGGGACCCTGGGCAGCCCCATTTTCCTCTCCAGAAATGTCACACAGGGCAGGGAAAGAGGGTGGGGAGTGATCAGGAGCCAGCCCAGAGCTTCCCAAGCCCCTGTGCAGCTTTGCGCATGTCCATTCAAATCTGGATCCCTTAGCCTTACCTGACCCCCTTGCAGTGCCCAGTTCCCTAATGCAGAAGGGGATCCCAGCACACCATGGAAATGGGTCTGGTCGCTGCTTCCCTCTAGATTTGGATCGCGAATTGAATTATTTACAACTGCTGGTGAATGGCACTTTAAAGGTCATGGAGAATGCTGGAGGGAAGTTCTGAATTTCCCTTTTTACTGACAGAATAATCAGAGTCAAGGAGGCAAGAGTTCACTCATCTGCCATTTTCATTAGGGTTAAGTCAGGGTTGAAGGATTCTGGAAGCCTTGGCCTGCTCCTTTCTGGAGCCCTGAGTGATCCCACAGGATCGCTGTCAGTGGGAGGAAGGAGCATTTAGCTGTCCACCTTCCTCCCGTATGCATTGCCTGTGTGTGCTTCCATGAGCTCTGTGCAGCCACGGAGAAGAGCAGAGAGGGAAAAGGCCGGGCCCAGGGCTGTGCCCCGGGGCTGAGCCTTGGTGCAGCCTGAGGATCTCCAACAGCGCCACGGGAGCTGTTCTGTCCTGCCTTTCTTTGCAGCTGAAGCTGTTGGTGAAGGTGGTCCAGCTTCCCAACCCATAGCCATTACTGAGCCTCTGGGAGGTGGTGAGGGTAGGTCAAGGCCTTTCCCCCTGGGAGAGCCGCCAGCTCAGAGCCCAAAGCTCGGCCAGGGGGCCATGGCTGCAGGTGCCAGGACAGAACCATGCACGTGTGTGCCCTCGCCCTGCGCCATCCCCTCACGAGTTCTCCTGCGGCTCCGTGCTGCCGGTGCAGATCTGCAGAGATGACAGGAGCTTCTGTGGCTGTTGAGTTACAGGTGTGTCTGCAGGGAGGACTTTCCCAGGTCCTTTGGTGGATGTTGCACGCAAGCCCAGCTCCCGTCGCAGGGGTGAGTAGCGTGTCCCTGCTGACCCCACAGGCTAAACAATGATTTTGTGGGATCCATTCCTGGGAAACGGAACTATGTTGCTTGAAGGTCCTCCGATGGGAAAGAACAAAGCTACAGGACACAAGAAACCCCATGGGCCATCCGAATACATGAGGCAAATGCTGAAAGGATTGCTGCAGGGAGGAAATGGTGAGAGCATTTTCCTCAGCCTTCCCCTGGGACTCAGCAGCCGGGGCCTTTCCCTGCACATCTGGACACGCCGTGCCCGGCACAGCGGGAAGGGATCCAGGGCAGCCTGGCTGCCCTGCTGCTGCTTTCACGGCCTGCAGGGCTGTTTGCCAGCCTGGCCTGGCTGCAGCTTCTCCCCAGCCTCTGCAGGAAGGCATTTGGCACCAGCTGACAGGGAGCGCAAACTGCAGCATGGACCATGCACTCCCTGAGATCCCCTGCAATTTCCCAGTCCCCAGGCAGATTAGGAGGAGCAGTGGTTTGGAGGAGGGAGTGGGTCGTAGCCTACCCAGAAATTTTATAGGGATTTCCTGATCCTTAACCATGCTTGCCTTTCACAAGCATTGCCTCCTGAAGATGCCACCTCCACAATGGGCAGCAGTCCCACCTGATCCAGCTGTCCCTCTTCCTTTCTGCAGAAGTGGATGGAGAGGCTGTGCTGAAGGCTGAGTTTCCCGGAGGAAGCAGTGGCTCATTGGCAGCCTCTGCTGCAGGAAGGGAGGCGATGCCAGGCACAGGCACAGGAGGTAATTGCTGTGCCTCTGGGCCTGCTGAGCCCTGCTGAGGCTTGAGCTGCCCTCTCTGCTGCTTGGCAGTGCGGGCACAGCCCGGACAAGACCGGCACAGCCCAGAGGAATTGTTATGCTCAGGGCACTCGGGTACTGAGCAGTCCTGCTGGGGTCCCTCCGTGGCAGACACGTCCCTAAACCTGGGAGAGACTGCACGGGGTGCCCATGGTGGGGAAAGGGCAGAGGGCGAGAGCACGGCTCCAGTGTGTCCTGAGAGGGCCTGGCTATGTGCCCTTGGGCTGGGGCAGGTGTGCCAGCAGAAGGAGGGCGGGTGGTTGGTAGGACAGGAGGGAGGGAGGGAGGGAGGGCGTTGGGGAGGGATATTTGCGGCACTGCCTGCTGCAGTTTTCCCAAGGGATTAAAAGAAAGTTTCCTTTGTACAAGTGAGAGAATCCCCATGGGCCGTGGGCTGCTCCAGTTTCCTCTCCAGGGATGCTGCACTGGGCCTGCAAAGAGGATGGGGGTTGACCAGCAGCCAGCCCTGAGCTCCCCAGGCCCCTGTGCAGTTTTGGCCATCTCCATTCTCATCTGGCTCCCACAGACTTATCTGACCCCCTTGCAGTGCCCAGTTCTGTGAGTGAGTAGGGGATCCCAACACACCATGGAAATGGCTCTGATCTTTGCTCCCTTCTAGACTGGGATCAGGACACGGATTATCTGGAAGCCCTGCTGGATTATGGCTTGAGACTCTTGGGAAATGCTGGAGGCAAGTTCTCAATGTACCATCTTGTCAGAATAAGCAGAGACAAGGAGGCCAGAGCTCACACATTTGCCCTTTCCCTTAAGGCACTCTCAGGGCAGATGGATTCAGGAAAATTTGCCCGGCTCCCTTCTCAAGCCCTGAGGGATCCCACAGGATCGCTGTCAGTGGGAGGAAGGAGCATTTAGCTGTCCAACTTCCTCCCGTGTGCAATGCCAGTGTGTGCTTCCGTGTGCTCTGTGCAGCCACAGAGAAGAGCAGAGAGGGAAGGGGCCAGGCCCAGGGCTGTTCCCCGGGGCTGTGCCTTTCGCAGCTCCTTTGCTGGCCCCAGGGAGCCTGAGCTGCTCCTGCTGCTGCTGCCAAGCCCTGGCCCAGGCTGGGGCTGGGTTTAGAGCTGCTGGCAGCTCCAGGGAGTCCTTTCTCCCCTGACTGCCCTGCAAGGGGCTCCTTCCATCCCAGTGTGGGGCCACCGCAGGCACATGGTCCCCCTGCCCCTGCTGCTGAGTGGAAGGCAGAGCTGAGGGAGTGCCTTGGAGGGCACCAATCACCCAGGGGCACTCACTGCCACTCTGGCCTGAAGGAGAATCTTCAGCAGAGTCACAGGAGCTGTTCTGTCCTGCCTTTCTTTGCAGCTGAACCTGTTGCTAAAAGTGATCTGGCTTCCCAACCCACATTCAGGACTGAGCCTCTGGGAGATGGTGAGGGTAGGTCAAGGCCTTTCCCCCTGGGAGAGCTGCCAGCTCAGAGCCCAAAGCTCGGCTGCAGGTGCCAGGACAGAACCATGCACGTGTGTGCCCTCGCCCTGCGCCATCCCCTCAGGAGTTCTGCTCAGGCACAGCAGCTGTTTGGAGGTGGGAGGGTACTGGCCCAGTCTCAAAAACCCCGATGTTTTTCTGATCCTTAACCATGACTTTGAAAAGCTTTGCCTCCTGAAGATGCCCCCTCCCTGAATGGTGGATGGTTCCATCTGATCCTGCTGTCCTTTTTCCTTTCTCAAGTGATGCACACAACATCTCTGCAGAAGGAGGCGCATCCCGGAGGAAGCAGTGGCTCAGTGCCCACCTCTGCTGGAGGAAGGAAGGCGATGCCAGGCACAGACACAGGCACGGGCACAGGCACAGGAGGTAATTGCTGTGCCGGGCTCAGCCGGGCTCAGCCCTCAGCGGGGCTGTGTGGCAGCAGCTCTTCCCCCAGGCCCTGCCCTTGCACAGCCCGGCAGCAGCCAAAGCTGGAGGCGCCTCGGCTTCGAGGCCTCTGGAGCTCGTTCCCAGCCCCGGGGAATCGGGACTCGGGCACCAACGCCCCTCCCGCGGCAGCTGCTCCCGCAGCTGGCCCTGAGCGCCCAGAGGCCCAAGGCACAGGAGCAGCCCCGAGCGGGAGCCCTGCTGCGAGCCCAGGGCCAGAGCCAGCCCTGGCTCCTGACTGGGCAGGGGCTGCACTGGCTCCTGACAGGGCCTGACTCTGTCCCCTGGGGCTGGGGGAGCTGTCACGGGGCAGGGAGGGCCAGGGCTGGCAGGGGCTGCTCAGGGATGGGTTTGCCCCGGGTCCCTCCAAGCAGCGACTGCCCAAGCAGCTGCGCTGGCCCCGGGCTCTCCTCCCGGCCGGCTGGGCTTTGCTGGGTGGCACAGCCTGTGCCGAGGGGCGGCAAGGTGCCTGCAGGCCCCAGCTCTGGGGGAAGCAGAGAACGTCCTGGCCGTATCCACCATGCTGCCAGCTCAGCACTGCAGCACAGCGCGGGCTCACGCTCTCCATTGCTCCCACAGATGCAGCCGGCACCACAACACGGGTTCCCGATTCCCAGAAGGACATCAGAACGGGTGTCTGTAAGGGAACAGGCTGCTGGCTAGGGTTAACGGCAGGCCTGTTTCTTTTGGAGCTGGTCTTTATTTTATGCTGTGTTGGAATCTGGTGTTGCTGGAAGAGAAAATGGTGGGTGTTTTGTTCATCATTCTTTCAAATAGTTTCTTTTGAAAGCCTAATGTAGACAGGGAACGTTCCCAGTCAGGCTGCAGTGGAGTTGTGGCCGGTCCGTGGTTGTCCAAAGAGCTCTGCTGAGGGTTCTGCTGCTGCCCAGGGCTTTCATTGGCCTCTTCATTGCTGGGCCTTGTCCTGGGGGGCCCGCTGGGGCTGCAGCCAGTGCTGGCTCCCACTGAGGCTGCCTGGCCAAGAGCAGCCCCAGGGGCACAGGGCGGAGGCAAGGCAAGGTGGGGAGGAGAAAGAGCGGGGACGGGTTCGCCCTCGAAAGGCAGACGCGCTCTGGGGCCCGCTCCTGGCCAGGGAGCCTGCCCAGAGCCGTCCCCTGCTCGCCGGGGCCTTGAGGGGCAGCTGTCCAGCTGGGCCAAGCTGTGCCAGCCGCTCCAGCCGTGCTGGGGAGCCTTGCCAGCTCTGGGCCCTGCTGTGCAGGAGGGTCCCAGTGTGCCACTGGCAGCCGGGGGCCTCAGCCGCTCCTCTCTGCACAGGAGCGCCTCTGCAGCTTCACAAGACCAGCCAAACACCTCAGTCTGGGAGAACTGGACCTGTCATCCTGCACCTCCTTACCAGTGTCTATTGTCCCTTCCACCGCTCCATTACGAGCCTATTGATGGAAGTACACTGCAACTACCACCCAGAACAGGACCCTCTCTCCCAGAAGGGACTGGCCCTGCTGTCCTGCCAGGGCAAGAGGTGCAGCCCTCCAACCAGGGAATAGTTTGTTAGAAAAGTTATACTGACTGCTAAAAATGTAGGAGGTTTATTAAAAATTTATTAAAAATACAACCGGAGACTGAATACATAAAATATTAGAGTGCCCGGCGTAGTGGATTTTCCCTGTCCATGTGCTCATCCACACAATGGAGGTTTTGCCTTTTCATTCTTTTGCCCTTCTTAAAGTTCTGTCCATCAACTCCTTTTTTGCTGTCCAGCGGTGGAGTTTACTTCCTTACATCTCAATTGGAGCTCAGGTGCTGCTCTTGTAACAAGGTGACCCTCTTCAATGTCCCGAACTCAGGTCGCTCCATGAGAACAACACAAAGGGGGGTAAAACAGAACTCTGTAAAACTTCTCTTAACATACATACATTATATTTGTCTTTTACTTGTGAGAGTCAACTATCACATTACTCATCTGTCACAGGCTTGATTCCAGCAACATATTTGGGCTTCAGCTCATGTGTCTGTGTGCTACCTCCAGCACTGGCGCAGCTGCTTGTCTGGTGGACAGGCAGCAGCCAGGCATGGGGCTCCTGAGGCTAACAGCAACCTCATGTTATCTTTGTTTTGCATTTTGAAACATTTAGATAAGTTTTTCATTTGTAGCATCTAATAAAAGTTTTTCATAGAATGGAGACCCCAGATATTTGTTCCACTTTACTTCAAGAGTTCTGTGTTTGTCAAAGGAGTTTTACAGTTGCAGATACCTAGAATCTTCTGACACTTTGGCAATACAAACAAAAAAAAAATTGTTTTTAATTCATAATGTTTACTCTTGCCCAGCTGGGACAAGACCAGCCCAGCCCACGGGAATTGTTATGTTCCGGGCACTTGGGTACTGAGCAGTCCTGCAGGGGAACCTTCGTGGGAGAGATGTCCCAAAACCTGGGAGAGACTGCACGGGGTGCCCATGGTGGGGAAAGGGCAGAGGGCGAGAGCAAGGCTCCAGTGTGTCCTGAGAGGGCCTGGCTATGTGTCCTTGGGCTGGAGGAGCTGTCACAGGGCAGGGAGGGCCAGGGCTGGCAGGGGCTGCTCAGGGATGGGTTTGGCCCGTGTCCCTCCAAGCAGCGACTGCCCAAGCAGCTGCGCTGGCCCCGGGCTCTCCTCCCGGCCGGCTGGGCTTTGCTGGGTGGCACAGCCTGTGCCGAGGGGCGGCAAGGTGCCTGCAGGCCCCAGCTCTGGGGGAAGCAGAGAACGTCCTGGCCGTATCCACCGTGCTGCCAGCTCAGCAGTACAGCACAGCGCGGGCTCACGCTCCCCACCGAACCTGTAGAGCTTCAAAGCAAGACAGGAACACATGCCCTGAATCCACTTTGAAAAATCTCAAGGATTTTCTGCTCGCAGCATGGACACAAGCAGTGCATGATAGGTACAGCATAGACTCTGTTCACTGTGTCACTTGCCATGGCCTCTTTCACAGTCATATCCTTCCCCCTTCACATGTCCTGCCAAACACCTAAGGGAGAACTGGACCTCTAATCGCACATCTCCATGCCCATGCGTAATGTCCCTGTCACAGCTGCTTTATCAACTTGCTGCTGTGCAGATGCTGCCACCACCCAAACAAGGTCCTCTACCCCTGAAGGCACTGGTCCCGCTCTCAGGCCCTTACTGAAGGTGAGTAGGGCTTGGCCCAACTCTTCTGTTACCATAAAGACATGGAGCTGTCACCCCAGTGTCCGGGTGGTACCACCAGCAAAGCCCAGCCGGCACCAGCTCTGGCTGAGCTCCATGCCCAGGAGCAGCCGTGGATGCCCACGGTGAGGGCAGGCAGGAGCCAGGCAGGGGCTGCTGTGAGCAGCAGCGGGGCCCCGAGGGGCTGGGCGAGCCCATGCTGAGCGTCCCTGGGCTGAGGGCCCATTTCCTTCAGTGGGATCATCTGGGCCTGCAGCTCCTCCAGTGGCATGCCCAGGAAAAGAGGGAAGCCATCAAGAGCCTGTGAGTCACAGGGACAGGGTGTGGCTTCCTCCCTCCTTGGGTAGCGGGCTGGTTAAAAGAGGCCTCTAGGGAGCGCGGCGAACAGGAGCGGGCAAACAGGGCTGTGGCTCGCCTCTGAAGGGCAGTTCGCGAGGCAGTTGGCACAGGCAGGGCAAGCAGGAAGGGTTGCAGGTTTTCTTTCTAGTCAGGTTTACTGTGTGTTGTTTGCAGCGTTTCTGTTGGTTGATTGGTTTTGGGGTTACTGGTAGTAATGGTTTTTACGTGATTGAAAAGTGTAGATAATACGAGTGTATGTAATCAGATGGAACCCTCCAAAAAGGATGCATCTGTCCAGACCCATTCCTGTGCAGAGTGTTTGAGCTCAGCGGTGGATTCAGGGGGAGTTGTGGAGAAAACCTGCCTGCGGTATGAACAGGTGAACAATCTCCTTTCACTGGTGGCCGAGCTTAGGGAGCAAGTTGAAAGACTCAGGAGTATCAGCGAAAGAGAAAGGGAAATAGATTGGTGGAGTTCAGCCCTTCCATCCTTAAGGGAGGCCCAGCAAGAGTCAGAGGACTCCCATGCCTCTCACTGTCAGGCAATAGAGGGGCACCTGGTAGATGAAGGAGAGTGGGAATGGGTCCCTGCCCAGGGAGGGTATGATAAAAATTCCTCCCGACCCCCATCCTCTTGCCAGGTGCCACTTCAGAATAGGTATGCGCCCCTGGATCTAGAGACTCAGCCAGATGATTTAGAAGAAGCTTATCTGCCCAGTCAGCCTCCCAGTTATCATTAATCTATAAGATGGATCTAATATCAAAAAGATAAGAAGGGTAATTGTAGTGGCTGATTCTCTTCTGAGGGGAGCAGGGGGCCCCGTACGTCGACCGAACCCACCCCACAGGGAGGTCTGCTGCCTCCCTGGGGCCCGGGGACGAAAGATCACTGAGACACTGCCTGGGCTGATTCAGTCCTCTGATTATTACCCACTGCTGATACTCCAGGCTGGCAGCGATGAGATTGAAAAGAGGAGTGTCAGGACAATTAAAAGGGACTTTAGGGCACTGGGACAAGTGGTTGATGGGACGGGGGCACAGGTAGTCCTTTCCTCAGTCCCTTTGGTGGCTGGGAAAAACGGTGAAAGGAACAGGAGAGCTCAAACTATCAATGAGTGTTGCAAGGGTTGGTGTCAGCAGCAGAATTTTGGATTCTTTGATCATGGGGCAACTTTTATGGCACCTGGCCTGCTGTAACCAGATGCTCTCCATCTCTCTGTTAAAGGCAGAAGGCTTTTAGCTGATGAGCTAGCAGACCTTGTTGAGAGGGCTTTAAACTAGGTTTCAAGGGGGAAGGGGATATAGCTGGGCTCTCTGGAAGCAGGCCCAAGGATGGTAAGCCTGAGTTAGGGATGGAATCAGCAGCCCAGCTGAGGTGCATGCACACCAATGCACACAGCATGGGCAACAAACAAGAAGAGCTGGAGGCCATGGTGCAGCAGCAGAGCTGCAGAGCTATGCTATGATTGCCATCACAGAAACAGGGTGGGATGACTCACATGGCTGGAGCACTGCCCTGGATAGCTACAAGCTCTTCAGGAGAGACACGAGAGGGAGAAGAGGTGGAGGGGTGGCCCTTTATTTAAAGAATAAAAAAGGGAGGCTTTGGACACCATGGATATTGGAACTAATTGGCAGAATGTTGAATGCCTATGGTAAGAATTAGGGGGAAGGCCAACAAGGCTGACATCCTACTGAGAGTCTGTTATCATCCACCCAGGCAGGAAGAAGAGGTGGACAACTCATTCTATAAGCAGCTAGAGAATGTTTCAGGATCATCAGCCCTTGTTCTTGTAGGCGACTTCAACTTGCCAGACATCTGCTGGGAACTCAATACAGCAGAAAAAAAGCAGCCCAGGAAATCTGTAGAGTGTGTGGAGGACAACTGTTTGTTGCAGCTGGTGGGCGAGCCCCCCAGGGGAGGAATCATGTTAGATCTGCTGTTTGCAAATGGAGGTGGACTGGGGAGAGATGTGGTGGTTGGAGGCTGCTTGGGCCACAGTGATCATGAAATGATAGAATTTGTTGCATGGCAAGCTGATCTGTAGTCAGCATTAATCAAGTTATAATAAGCAGTCCAGCTCTGCTCCGTGTACCAGCCTCTGTGTTTGACTGGCAGAAGCACACAGCCAGTGGGAGCTCTCCTAGGATGCAGGCATTGTATAGGTTCAGAGTCTCGGGGCACACAGATAGACCAATGAGCTGTCTCGACCTGGGAGCTTTGAATGGGCTATAAAAGAAAGCTCCGGACAATAAACAAGGCTGTTTTTCTGAGGAAACACGAGTGGTCTGCCTTATGTTACGTCTCAGACATGGGAACACCGTGGTATCAAGATGTCTTGCTATTTTGTGAAATCAGGAGGAACGTCAATAAGACTTTTACATTGGACTTCCAGAGGGCAGACTTTGGCCTGTTTCGGAGACTTGTTCAGAGAGTTCCTTGGGAAGCAGCCCTTAAAAACAAAGGAGTCCAGGAAAAGTGGGCATGCTTCCAAACAGAGATCTTGAGGGCACAGGAGCAGGGCGCCCCTGGGTGCCGAAAGATGAGTCGACGAGGCAAATGCCCAGCCTGGATGGGCAAGGAGGTTTTGGAGGAATTTAGGAATAAAAGGAGGATGTATCATCTTTGGAAGGAGGGTCGGGTCTCCCCGGAAGAATTTAAGGGGGCTGCTAAAGCATGTAGGAAAAAAAAATTAGGGAGGCCAAAGCTCAGTTTGAACTTAAAATGACAACTTCTGTAAAGGGTAATAAAACTGTTTTTGCAAATACATCACTGGTAAAAGGAAGGGTAAGACCAACCTTTGTTCTTTATTAGATGTGGGAGGGAACTTAGTAACTGCAGATCAGGAGAAGGCAGAGGTGCTTAACGCCTTCTTTGCCTCAGTCCTTAGTGGGAATGACTTGTCCCCAGGACAGCTGTCCTCCTGGGTTGGTTGATGGAGCCAGGGAGCAGAATGGGCCCCCTGTTATCCAGGAGGAGGCAGTCAGAACTGCTGAGCTGTTTAGACGTTCATAAATCCATGGGAACAGATGGGATGCAGCCCAGGGTGATGAGGGAGTTGGCAGATGAGCTTGCAAAGCCACTCTCCATCATTTACCAGCAGTCCTGGCTCACTGGTGAGGTTCCAGATGGCTGGAAGCTGCACAGTGTCACACCCATTCACAACAAGGGCAGGAAGAAGGGTCCTGGTAATTACAGGCCACTCAGCCTGACCTCAGTACCCGGTAAGGTCATGGAACAGTTTATACCGAGTGTCATCACACAGCATCTACAGGATGGCCAGGGTATCAGACCCAGCCAGCAGGGGTTTAGGAGGGGTAGGTCATGTCTGACCAACCTGATCTCCTTTTATGACCAAGTGACCCACCTGGTGGATGCAGGAAAGGCTGCGGATGTTGTCTGTTTGGACTCCAGCACGGCCTTTGACACTGTCTCCCACAGCACACTCCTGGAAGAGCTGCAGCCCACGGCTGGGACAGGAGCACTCTGAGCTGGGTTCAGAACTGGCTGGATGGCCGGGCCCAGAGAGTGGTGGGGAGCGGTGCTGCATTCCAGCTGGCAGCCAGCCAGCAGTGGTGTCCTCCAGGGCTCTGTGCTGGGGCCAGCTCTGTTCAATGTTTCTATTGACCACATGGATGAGGGGATTGAGTCTTTCACCAGTAAATCTGCAGACCACACCAAGCTGGGAGTGTGTGTCGATCTGTTGGAAGGCAGGAGGGCTC
The DNA here is from genome assembly GCF_031753505.1 of Anomalospiza imberbis. Lineage (NCBI taxonomy): Eukaryota > Metazoa > Chordata > Aves > Passeriformes > Viduidae > Anomalospiza > Anomalospiza imberbis. The sequence continues at coordinate 76,408 of NW_027099905.1, forward strand.
TGCAGGGAGACCTGGAACGGCTGGATGGATGGGCAGAGTCCAGTAGGATGAAGTTTAGTAAGTCCAAGTACCCACTCCTGCATTTTGGCCACAATAACCCCCTGCGGCGTTATAGGCTGGGGACGGTGTGGCTGGGCAGTGCCCAGGCAGAAAGGGACCTGGGGGGAACTGGTTGACAGCCGGCTGAACATGAGCCAGCAGTGTGCCCTGGTGGCCAAGAAGGCCAATGGCTCCTGGCCTGGATCAGCAGGAGCAGGGAGATCATTCTGCCCCTGTGCTTGGCGCTGGTCAGGGCACACCTTGAGTGCCGTGTCCGGTTCTGGGCCCTCCGTTTGGGACGGACATTGACACACTCGAGCACATCCAGAGGAGGCAACGAGGCTGGTGAGGGGCCAGGAACACAAGCCCTGTGAGGAGCAGCTGAGGGAGCTGGCGGTGTCCAGCCTGGAGAAAAGGAGACTCAAGGGTGGCCTTATCACTCTACAACTTCCTGAAAGGTGGCTGTGCTCAGGTGGGGTTGGGCTCTTTCTCCAAGCAGCAACTGACAGAACCAGAGGACACAGCCTCAAGCTGCACCAAGGGAAATGTAGATTGGACGTTAGGAAAAGGTTTTTCACGGAAAGAGTGATAAAGTACAGGCACGGCCTGCCCGGGGAGGTGGTGGAGTCACCGTCCCTGGACGTGTTTAAAAAAACACTGGACGTGGCACTCGGTGCCATGATTTAGTTCAAGTACTGGGACATGGGTTGGACTCGATGATCTTGAAGGTCTCTTCCAACATGGTCATTCTGTGAATTTTGTATGAATTCTGTGAATTCTGAGCAGCTTCAGGCACACAGCCTGACCAGCAATGTCAGCTGGCAAAACAAAGGTTTTGCTGAGAAATGGCCCTTTGATGAAACAAAACATTTACAGTCAGGGCAGTCCGTTTATATAGATGGGGGTACACTCTGGGGGTACAGCCAAGGCCATGAGGTCACAGCAGGCTCTGGGGTCACAGCAGGCTGAGGTCACAGCAGGCTCTGAGGTCACAGAGGTGCCAGAGCCCCGTGGTTGCACAGCACCACAACGACCGAGCAGTCAGTCCTTGAGCACAACTGTTGCGGCAGCAGCGGCGCTGGCAGCAGTGGTGCTGACATTGGGACAGCTGTGTCAGGACAGCGGTGGCAGCAAGAGCTGCGGGACTGGCAGAGGGCAAGGCAGCATGGCCCTTGCTCTGCGCCCCTTCCTCCTGCTCCTCCTGGCCGTGGCCCTGCCTGCCAGGGCTGCCCAGGCTGCTCCGCTGCAAGCGCGGGGAGCAGGTGAGCCGGCAGCCTGGCTCCCCTTTCCCGGGACAGCGCTCCCTGCTCCCCGGGAAGCACTGGGGGATGCTTTTCCCTGGGCTTTAGGGAGGGTTTCTGCTGTGGGAGGGAGAGAGACCCCGGGGACCCCGGCAGCCCCATTTTCCTCTCCAGAAATGTCACACAGGGCAGGGAAAGAGGGTGGGGTGTGACCAGGAGCCAGCCCAGAGTTTCCCAAGCCCCTATGCAGCTTTGGCCATGTCCATTCAAATCTGGATCCCATAGCCTTACCTGACCCCCTTGCAGTGCCCAGTTCCCCAATGCAGAAGGGATCCCAGCACACCATGGAAATGGGTCTGGTCGCTGCTTCCCTCTAGATTTGGATCGCAAATTGAATTATTTCCAAGTGCTGATGAAGGACACTTTAAAGATCATGGAGAATGCTGGAGAGAAGTTCTAACTTTCTCTTTTTACTGACAGAATAATCAGAGTCAAGGAGGCAAGAGTTCACTCATCTGCCATTTTCATTAGGGTTAAGTCGGGGTTGAAGGATTCTGGAAGCCTTGGCCTGCTCCTTTCTGGAGCCCTGAGTGATCCCACAGGATCGCTGTCAGTGGGAGGAAGGAGCATTTAGCTGTCCACCTTCCTCCCGTATGCATTGCCTGTGTGTGCTTCCATGAGCTCTGTGCAGCCACGGGGAAGAGCAGAGAGGGAAGGGGCCGGGCCCAGGGCTGTGCCCCGGGGCTGAGCCTTGGTGCAGCCTGAGGATCTCCTACAGCGCCACGGGAGCTGTTCTGTCCTGCCTTTCTTTGCAGCTGAAGCTGTTGGTGAAGGTGGTCCAGCTTCCCAACCCATACCCATTACTGAGCCTCTGGGAGGTGGTGAGGGTAGGTCAAGGCCTTTCCCCCTGGGAGAGCTGCCAGCTCAGAGCCCAAAGCTCGGCCAGGGGGCCATGGCTGCAGGTGCCAGGACAGAACCATGCACGTGTGTGCCCTCGCCCTGCGCCATCCCCTCACGAGTTCTCCTGCAGCTCCGTGCTGCCCGTGCAGATCTGCAGAGATGACAGGAGCTTCTGTGGCTGTTGAGTTACAGGTGTGTCTGCAGGGAGGACTTTCCCAGGTCCTTTGCTGGTTACTGCACGCAAGCCCAGCTCCCGTCGCAGGGGTGAGTAGCGTGTCCCTGGTGACCCCACAGGCTAAACAATGATTTTGTGGGATCCATTCCTGGGAAATGGAACTATGTTGCTTGAAGGTCCTCCGACGGGAAAGAAAAAAGCTACAGGACACAAGAAACCCCATGGGCCATCCGAATACATGAGGCAAATGCTGAAAGGATTGCTGCAGGGAGGAAATGGTGAGAGCATTTTCCTCAGCCTTCCCCTGGGACTCAGCAGCCTGGGGCTTTCCCTGCACATCTGGACACGCCGTGCCCGGCACAGCGGGAAGGGATCCAGGGCAGCCTGGCTGCCCTGCTGCTGCTTTCACGGCCTGCAGGGCTGTTTGCCAGCCTGGCCTGGCTGCAGCTTCTCCCCAGCCTCTGCAGGAAGGCATTTGGCACCAGCTGACAGGGAGCGCAAACTGCAGCATGGACCATGCACTCCCTGAGATCCCCTGCAATTTCCCAGTCCCCAGGCAGATTAGGAGGAGCAGTGGTTTGGAGGAGGGAGTGGGTCGTAGCCTACCCAGAAATTTTATAGGGATTTCCTGATCCTTAACCATGCTTGCCTTTCACAAGCATTGCCTCCTGAAGATGCCACCTCCACAATGGGCAGCAGTCCCACCTGATCCAGCTGTCCCTCTTCCTTTCTCCAGAAGTGGATGGAGAGGCTGTGCTGAAGGCTGAGTTTCCCGGAGGAAGCAGTGGCTCATTGGCAGCCTCTGCTGCAGGAAGGGAGGCGATGCCAGGCACAGTCACAGGAGGTAATTGCTGTGCCTCTGGGCCTGCTGAGCCCTGCTGAGGCTTGAGCTGCCCTCTCTGCTGCTTGGCAGTGCGGGCACAGCCCGGACAAGACCGGCACAGCCCAGAGGAATTGTTATGCTCAGGGCACTCGGGTACTGAGCAGTCCTGCTGGGGTCCCTCTGTGGGAGACACGTCCCTAAACCTGGGAGAGACTGCACGGGGTGCCCATGGTGGGGAAAGGGCAGAGGGCGAGAGCACGGCTCCAGTGTGTCCTGAGAGGGCCTGGCTATGTGCCCTTGGGCTGGGGCAGGTGTGCCAGCAGAAGGAGGGCGGGTGGTTGGTAGGACAGGAGGGAGGGAGGGAGGGAGGGCGTTGGGGAGGGATATTTGCGGCACTGCCTGCTGCAGTTTTCCCAAGGGATTAAAAGAAAGTTTCCTTTGTACAAGTGAGAGAATCCCCATGGGCCGTGGGCTGCTCCAGTTTCCTCTCCAGGGATGCTGCACTGGGCCTGCAAAGAGGATGGGGGTTGACCAGCAGCCAGCCCTGAGCTCCCCAGGCCCCTGTGCAGTTTTGGCCATCTCCATTCTCATCTGGCTCCCACAGACTTGACCTGACCCCCTTGCAGTGCCCAGTTCTGTGAGTGAGTAGGGGATCCCAACACACCATGGAAATGGCTCTGATCTTTGCTCCCTTCTAGACTGGGATCAGGACACGGATTATCTGGAAGCCCTGCTGGATTATGGCTTGAGACTCTTGGGAAATGCTGGAGGCAAGTTCTCAATGTACCATCTTGTCAGAATAAGCAGAGACAAGGAGGCCAGAGCTCACACATTTGCCCTTTCCCTTAAGGCACTCTCAGGGCAGATGGATTCAGGAAAATTTGCCCGGCTCCCTTCTCAGGCCCTGAGGGATCCCACAGGATCACTGTCAGTGGGAGGAAGGAGCATTTAGCTGTCCAACTTCCTCCCGTGTGCAATGCCAGTGTGTGCTTCCGTGTGCTCTGTGCAGCCACGGAGAAGAGCAGAGAGGGAAGGGGCCGGGCCCAGGGCTGTTCCCCGGGGCTGTGCCTTTCGCAGCTCCTTTGCTGGCCCCAGGGAGCCTGAGCTGCTCCTGCTGCAGCTGCCAAGCCCTGGCCCAGGCTGGGGCTGGGTTTAGAGCTTCTGGCAGCTCCAGGGAGTCCTTTCTCCCCTGTCTGTCCTGCAAGGGGCTCCTTCCATCCCAGTGTGGGGCCACCGCAGGCACATGGTCCCCCTGCCCCTGCTGCTGAGTGGAAGGCAGAGCTGAGGGAGTGCCTTGGAGGGAACCAATCACCCAGGAGCACTCACTGCCACTCTGGCCTGAAGGAGAATCTTCAGCAGAGTCACAGGAGCTGTTCTGTCCTGCCTTTCTTTGCAGCTGAACCTGTTGCTAAAAGTGATCTGGCTTCCCAACCCACATTCAGGACTGAGCCTCTGGGAGATGGTGAGGGTAGGTCAAGGCCTTTCCCCCTGGGAGAGCTGCCAGCTCAGAGCCCAAAGCTCGGCTGCAGGTGCCAGGACAGAACCATGCACGTGTGTGCCCTCGCCCTGCGCCATCCCCTCAGGAGTTCTGCTCAGGCACAGCAGCTGTTTGGAGGTGGGAGGGTACTGGCCCAGTCTCAAAAACCCCGATGTTTTTCTGATCCTTAACCATGACTTTGAAAAGCTTTGCCTCCTGAAGATGCCCCCTCCCTGAATGGTGGATGATTCCATCTGATCCTGCTGTCCTTTTTCCTTTCTCAAGTGGTGGACACAACATCTCTGCAGAAGGAGGCGCATCCCGGAGGAAGCAGTGGCTCAGTGCCCACCTCTGCTGGAGGAAGGAAGGCGATGCCAGGCACGGACACAGGCACGGGCACAGGCACAGGAGGTAATTGCTGTGCCGGGCTCAGCCGGGCTCAGCCCTCAGCGGGGCTGTGTGGCAGCAGCTCTTCCCCCAGGCCCTGCCCTTGCACGGCCCGGCAGCAGCCAAAGCTGGAGGCGCCTCGGCTTCGAGGCCTCTGGAGCTCGTTCCCAGCCCCGGGGAATCGGGACTCGGGCACCAAGGCCCCTCCCGCGGCAGCTGCTCCCGCAGCTGGCCCTGAGCGCCCAGAGGCCCAAGGCACAGGAGCAGCCCCGAGCGGGAGCCCTGCTGCGAGCCCAGGGCCAGAGCCAGCCCTGGCTCCTGACTGGGCAGGGGCTGCACTGGCTCCTGACAGGGCCTGACTCTGCCCCCTGGGGCTGGGGGAGCTGTCACGGGGCAGGGAGGGCCAGGGCTGGCAGGGGCTGCTCAGGGATGGGTTTGGCCCGGGTCCCTCCAAGCAGCGACTGCCCAGGCAGCTGCGCTGGCCCCGGGCTCTCCTCCCGGCCGGCTGGGCTTTGCTGGGTGGCACAGCCTGTGCCGAGGGGCGGCAAGGTGCCTGCAGGCCCCAGCTCTGGGGGAAGCAGAGGACGTCCTGGCCGTATCCACCGTGCTGCCAGCTCAGCAGTGCAGCACAGCACGGACTCATGCTCCCCATTGCTCCCACAGATGCAGCCGGCACCACAACACGGGTTCCCGATTCCCAGAAGGACATCAGAACGGGTGTCTGTAAGGGAACAGGCTGCTGGCTAGGGTTAACGGCAGGCCTGTTTCTTTTGGAGCTGGTCTTTATTTTATGCTGTGTTGGAATCTGGTGTTGCTGGAAGAGAAAATGGTGGGTGTTTTGTTCATCATTCTTTCAAATAGTTTCTTTTGAAAGCCTAATGTAGACAGGGAACGTTCCCAGTCAGGCTGCAGTGGAGTTGTGGCCGGTCCGTGGTTGTCCAAAGAGCTCTGCTGAGGGTTCTGCTGCTGCCCAGTGCTTTCATTGGCCTCTTCATTGCTGGGCCTCGTCCTGGGGGGCCCACTGGGGCTGCAGCCAGTGCTGGCTCCCACTGAGGCTGCCTGGCCAAGAGCAGCCCCAGGGGCACAGGGCGGAGGCAAGGCAAGGTGGGGAGGAGAAAGAGCGGGGACGGGTTCGCCCTCGAAAGGCAGACGCGCTCTGGGGCCCGCTCCTGGCCAGGGAGCCTGCCCAGAGCCGTCCCCTGCTCGCCAGGGCCTTGAGGGGCAGCTGTCCAGCTGGGCCAAGCTGTGCCAGCCGCTCCAGCCGTGCTGGGGAGCCTTGCCAGCTCTGGGCCCTGCTGTGCAGGAGGGTCCCAGTGTGCCAAAGGCAGCCGGGGGCCTCAGCCGCTCCTCTCTGCACAGGAGCGCCTCTGCAGCTTCACAAGACCGGCCAAACACCTCAGTCTGGGAGAACTGGACCTGTCATCCTGCACCTCCTTACCAGTGTCTATTGTCCCTTCCACCGCTGCATTACGAGCCTATTGATGGAAGTACACTGCAACTACCACCCAGAACAGGACCCTCTCTCCCAGAAGGGACTGGCCCTGCTGTCCTGCCAGGGCAAGAGGTGCTGCCCTCCAACCAGGGAATGGTTTGTTAGAAAAGTTATACTGACTGCTAAAAATGTAGGAGGTTTATTAAAAATTTATTAAAAATACAACCGGAGACTGAATACATAAAATATTAGAGTGCCCGGCGTAGTGGATTTTCCCCTCTATGTGCTCATCCACACAATGGAGGTTTTGCCTTTTAATTCTTTTGCCCTTCTTAAAGTTCTGTCCATCAACTCCTTTTTTGCTGTCCAGCGGTGGAGTTTACTTCCTTACATCTCAATTGGAGCTCAGGTGCTGCTCTTGTAACAAGGTGACCCTCTTCAATGTCCCGAACTCAGGTCGCTCCATGAGAACAACACAAAGGGGGGTAAAACAGAACTCTGTAAAACTTCTCTTAACATACATACATTATATTTGTCTTTTACTTGTGAGAGTCAACTATCCCATTACTCATCTGTCACAGGCTTGATTCCAGCAACATATTTGGGCTTCAGCTCATGTGTCTGTGTGCTACCTCCAGCACTGGCGCAGCTGCTTGTCTGGTGGACAGGCAGCAGCCAGGCATGGGGCTCCTGGGGCTAACAGCAACCTCATGTTATCTTTGTTTTTCATTTTGAAAAAGTTATATAAGTGTTTCATTTGTAGCATCTAATAAAAGTTTTTCATAGAATGGAGACCCCAGATGTTTGTTCCACTTTACTTCAAGAGTTCTGTGTTTGTCAAAGGAGTTTTACAGTTGCAGATACCTAGAATCTTCTGACACTTTGGCAATACAAACAAAAAAAAAAATTGTTTTTAATTCATAATGTTTACTCTTGCACAGCCGGGACAAGACCAGCTCAGCCCAGCCCACGGGAATTGTTATGTTCCTGGCACTTGGGTACTGAGCAGTCCTGCAGGGGAACCTTCGTGGGAGAGATGTCCCAAAACCTGGGAGAGATTGCACGGGGTGCCCATGGTGCGGAAAGGGCAGAGGGCATGAGCAAGGCTCCAGTGTGTCCTGAGAGGGCCTGGCTATGTGTTCTTGAGCTGGAGGAGCTGTCACAGGGCAGGGAGGGCCAGGGCTGGCAGGGGCTGCTCAGGGATGGGTTTGGCCCGTGTCCCTCCAAGCAGCGACTGCCCAAGCAGCTGCGCTGGCCCCGGGCTCTCCGGCCCCGGCGGTGAATGGCCGCGGCCCCGGGCTCCGATGGGGCTGCTGAGCAACGCCGGGGGCACGACAAGGGCCTCGCTACGCCCTGGCCTTGTGCTGCAGCCAAACACCTTTACAGCCACGGCGGTTCTCTGGGGCACTGGAGGCTACAAGTCAGGCCGTGCCTTCTCGCACTGACGAAGGAGCTCCTTGCATTGCCCAGTTCCCTAAAGCACGCCGGGAACCCAGCACAGCATGAAAACGGTTCTGGACTGCGCTCCCGTCTACACTGGGATCGAGATATGGATTGACTGAAAGTGCTGGCTGGTCACAGTGTGAAGATCATGGTGCATGCTGGAGCAACTTCTCCATGTCCCTTTCCTGACAGAACAATCACGGATTATTAATTCTGGCCAAGAGCAGCCCCAGGGGCACAGGGCAGAGGCAAGGAAAGGTGGGGAGGAGAAAGAGCGGGGACGAGATCGCCCTCGAAAGGCAGACGCGCTCTGGGGCCCGCTCCTGGCCAGGGAGCCTGCCCAGAGCCGTCCCCTGCTCGCCGGGGCCTTGAGGGGCAGCTGTCCAGCTGGGCCAAGCTGTGCCAGCCGCTCCAGCCGTGCTGGGGAGCCTTGCCAGCTCTGGGCCCTGCTGTGCAGGAGGGTCCCAGTGTGCCGCTGGCAGCCGGGGGCCTCAGCCGCTCCTCTCTGCACAGGAGCGCCTCTGCAGCTTCACAAGACCGGCCAAACACCTCAGTCTGGGAGAACTGTACCTGTCATCCTGCATCTCGAAGCTCGTGTCCATTGTCACTGCCACATGTGTATTATTATTGCTCAGGACATGCTGCCACCACCACCACCCAGAACAAGACCCTCTGTCCCCGATTGCGCTGGCCCTGTTCACCAGCCAGGACAGGAGGCGCAGCCCTCCTGACAGGGAAGGGCCTGAGTCCAGCAACGTCTTTGTGCTTCAGCTCAGGTGTCTGTGTGCTGCCACCAGCACTGGCAGAGCTGCTTGTCTGGGCACGGCCGGGTTGGGCAGGCAGCAGCCCCACATGGGGCTCCTGAGAAATAGGGACCCCATTTTGTCCTTGTTTTTCATTTTTACACATTAGAAATTTTTAGAAATATTCAGAAATATTTTTTTGTAGGAAAAAATCCTTAAATAGTTCTTCCTTTTTTCCACAAATCTCAGTATTCTTCAAAGTAGATTTAGAATTCAGAAAAATTTAGAACACTTTTAAACTTCTAGAATAAAAACTAAAATTACATTTAATTGGTCATCTTTACTCTTAGAAGAACTAATTCATCCCAAGACACCCAGCATACTGGAGAGGCTCATTTCCCACTGGAGATTTGTACCTTGTGGCAGCAACCAACTTAAAACCTTTTCCCAGTTGTTTTCAGGGATTTCTGACAAGCTCACCTCTCAGTCTTCAGAGGCAAACTTTGAGCACAGCGGGAATCTCCTGCTGTGCAGGAGGGTCTCTGTGTTCCAGCTGCAACTGGAGCCTCAGCCTCCTCCTCTCTCAAACGGCGTCCCTCTGCAGCTTCACAGGAACGGCCAAACACCTCAGTCTGGAACACCTGTACCAGACATTTCCCATCTCCGTGTCCATGCGCAAAGTCCCTGTCACAGCTGCTTTACCAGCTTGTTGCTGTGCAGATGCTGCCACCACCCAAACAAGGTCCTCTCCCCCTGAAGGAACTTTTGCAAATGTTTCGCATCTCCAAGGGCCAAGCAAAAGCCGTTATTGGTGCTTGCCCTGTCAACTTCTACAACCTCCTGTTTCTACGGGAGCTGTTAACCCTCAAGGATTGCCAAGTTTGCAGCTATGGCAAACCATAGATAGAACCAAAGGCCCATCTTCCGGAAAATTCAAAACTACTCGTGTGTCTGCTGATGCTTTTTCAGGTGCAGTTTTTGCTTCTGCACACACAGGGGAAACAGCCAATCATGCTTGCCAACATTTTCTGCAATCATTTGCTTCATCGGATGAACCCCAAGAAGTAAAACCGGACAATGGCCCCACATATATAGCTCCAAAATTGGCCACATTTTTGAAGGATGAGAATTGCCCAGTCCCCCACAAGTCAGGCAATTATTAAAAAGATACCACACACTAAAATGCACTCGAGATCAACAGAGAGGGGGAGAGGCCCAAGCAACACCTCAGATGAGGTTGAGCAAAGCTTTATATGGCTTCCATTTTTTGAATAGTTCATTTGCAGAACCTAATCCTCCAGTTTTTAGGCACTTTTCAAATAGCACACAGGCAAAAATGGAAGAAAATCCTCCAGTTTTAATCAGAAACCCTGAGACAGGACAAATTGAAGGACCATTGCCACTAGCAACCTGGGGCAAAGGCTATGCTTGTGTTTCCACAGGTGCCGGACCTAAGTGGGTCCCAGCAAGAAACGTGAAACCATATCACACACAAGAGCTCACCGACAATTCCACGAGTAGGGAAACGAGCACACCGACGTGAGCCGCACAGAGACTGTGGTTCATGCCAGACATTCCCTGTTCAACACACAAAAACTACAAATCTTGAGTTTTATGTGGATGCTTGGACTGTGAAAATTGTTAATATCACAGAGCTCTTTTGGCAGAAGTGTGGTGTGTGTCGTGTTAAAAAGAATCCAACTATATCCAAATTTGTAAAAAATGACTGTTAGAGGGTCAGTTTAGAGCCTTAGAGTTAGCCAGTCCCTAAACAAATGCTAAAAGATTTGTGTGAGAACCATATGAGAAAGCTTTTACCAAAAAGCAGCTGAACAAGAACATAGAGTTTGATCAAATGATATACTGGCACTTATTTGTTTTACTTACTTACTTTTACAGTGCAGCTATGTCTGTAGATCAGCTAAAAATGAATGTTTAGGTTGCTTTAGCCAAGTCAGCAGGCTCAGACACCACGTCTGACCAATTGGAACCCAGACAAACCCTTTGCGACCCGTTTAGTCAGTGTACCGATACCAGTTAAGAGTGGCCAGTAGCTGATTGTGACAAATATTAATGTGAAGCTACCAACGCGACAAAGCACATAATCAATTAACATCCTTAGGCCCCTGATCTTCTTAAAGCACCCCCTGAACCTCAAGTATTCGAAGTTCTTGCTTCTTTAGCAATAGAATTTTGTGCTGAGTTTCAGTACCAGGGAGATCCACAATTAAGTGTCACGCCCCATCATCCTGGATACACAGCAGCTCAAGTTTGTGGTGCAATTGCACTACCCCAGTGCCCTCTAAGGGTATGAGTCCCCACAGCAACTGCCAAAAAGACATTGGCTCATTTATAGAAATCGAGCCTAACAGGGCATTCCCTGAAAAGTTAAAGGCAGCCCACGTACCCATGTAGCATCAGACAGCTCACTGAAATTGCACCTACCTAATGGCAAAAAATTATCAAGAGAAAACATAGAAAAAAAAAGATTTACCCATCATTATAAAGAAAACTGTAATAACAATTTCAGTCCCTGGGGCCCTGCAAAACGAATTACAGCAGCTTTATTTCTACCTCAAATTGCCTCAAGTAAAGCATTACAACTATTCTACCAGTTAGGGCGTTAGTCAAGAAGTCAGTACTTACTTCCATTACAATTAGTGACATCATGACAGATGTTAGTGCTGTCAAACATACAACCTTACAAAACAGAACCACCATCAATTTTCTTGTACGAGCATATAGACATAGTTGTGAAGATTTTGAAAGACTGTGGTATATAAACTTATCTGACCATTCAGTGTCCATCCACAAACAACTTCAGAAACTGAGAGATTTGACAAATCAAATGAAAATAAATGCTAGATCATAGTTAGACGACTTGTTGGAAGGATAGAGTTTGACACAACGACCGGGCAATCAGTCCCTGAGCACAACTGTTGCGGCAGCAGCGGCGCTGGCAGCAGTGGTGCCGACACTGGGACAGCGGTGTGAGGACAGCGGTGGCAGCAAGAGCTGCGGGACTGGCAGAGGGCAAGGCAGCATGGCCCTTGCTCTGCGCCTCTTCCTCCTGCTCCTCCTGGCCGTGGCCCTGCCTGCCAGGGCTGCCCAGGCTGCTCCGTGGGAAGCAGGTGAGCCGGAAGCCTGGCTCCCCTTTCCTGGGATAGCGCTCCCTGCTCCCCGGGAAGCGCTGGGGGATGCTTTTCCCCAGGGCTTTAGGGAGGGTTTCTGCTGTGGGAGGAAGAGAGACCCCGGGGACCCTGGGCAGCCCCATTTTCCTCCCCAGAAATGTTACATAGGGCAGGGAAAGAGGGTGGGGAATGGCCAGGAGCCAGCCCAGAGCTCCCCAGGCCGCTGTGCAGCTTTGGCCATGTCCATTCACATCTGGCTGCCTTGGCCTTACCCGAGCCCCTTGCAGTGCCCAGTTGCCAAAGGCAGGTGGAAACCCCAGCACCTCATGGAAATGGTTCTGATCTGTGCTCCCTTCTAGATTGGGATGGTAACTTGCAATGTCTGGATGCCCTGCTGGATGAGAGCTTGAAAATGTTGGAGAATGCTGCAGGCAAGTTCACCCTGTGCCTTTCCTGAGAGAAAAACCAGTGTAAATGTGGCAACAGCTAACTCAAGAGCCATTTCCTTTAACATAATCACATGGCTGAAGGAATCTGGAAAACATGCCTTGCTCCTTTCTAGAGCCCTGAGGGATCCCACAGGATCGCTATCAGTGGGAGGAAGGAGCATTTAGCTCTCCATCTTCCATCCAGGTGCAATGCCAGTGTGTCCTTCCGGGTGCTCTGTGCAGCCACGGAGAAGAGCAGAGAGGGAAGGGGCCAGGCCCAGGGCTGTTCCCCGGGGCTGTGCCTTTCGCAGCTCCTTTGCTGGCCCCAGGGAGCCTGAGCTGCTCCTGCTGCAGCTGCCAAGCCCTGGCCCAGGCTGGGGCTGGGTTTAGAGCTGCTGGCAGCTCCAGGGAGTCCTTTCTCCCCTGACTGCCCTGCAAGGGGCTCCTTCCATCCCAGTGTGGGGCCACCGCAGGCACATGGTCCCCCTGCCCCTGCTCCTGAGTGGAAGGCAGAGCTGAGGGAGTGCCTTGGAGGGCACCAATCACCCAGGGGCACTCACTGCCACTCTGGCCTGAAGGAGAAACTTCAGCAGAGTCACAGGAGCTGTTCTGTCCTGCCTTTCTTTGCAGATACCCCTGTTGGTGAAAGTGATCTGGCTTCCCAACCCACTTTCAGGATTGAGCCTTTGGGATATGGTGAGGGTAGGTCAAGGCCTTTCCCCCTGGGAGAGCTGCCAGCTCAGAGCCCAAAGCTCGGCCAGGGGGCCATGGCTGCAGGTGCCAGGACAGAACCATGCACGTGTGTGCCCTCGCCCTGCGCCATCCCCTCACGAGTTCTCCAGCGGCTCCGTGCTGCCCGTGCAGATCTGCAGAGATGACAGGAGCTTCTGTGGCTGTTGAGTTACAGGTGTGTCTGCAGGGAGGGAGGGCTGTCCCAGGTCCTTTGCTGGTTACTGCACGCAAGCCCAGCTCCCGTCGCAGGGGTGAGTAGTGTTTCCCTGATGACCCCACAGGCTGAGCACTGGCTTTGTGGGATCCATTCCTGGGAAACGGAACTATGTTGCCCTAAGGTCCTCCAACGGGAAAGAACAAAGCTACAGGACACAAGAAACCCCATGGGCCATCCGAACACATGAGGCAAATGCTGAAAGGATTGCTGCAGGGAGGAAATGGTGAGAGCATTTTCCTCAGCCTTCCCCTGGGACTCAGCAGCCGGGGGCTTTCCCTGCACATCTGGACACGCCGTGCCCGGCACAGCGGGAAGGGATCCAGGGCAGCCTGGCTGCCCTGCTGCTGCTTTCACGGCCTGCAGGGCTGTTTGCCAGCCTGGCCTGGCTGCAGCTTCTCCCCGGCCTCTTCAGGAAGGCATTTGGCACCAGATGACAGGGAGCCCAAACTGCACCATGGGCCATGCACTCCCTGAGATCCCCTGCAATTTCCCAGTGCCCAGGAAGATCACGAGGGGTGGTGGTTTGGAAAAGAGAGAGCCCTGTCACAGCCCCAAGTGCCCGGGCCTTATCCTGATCCTTTTCCATGTCTTTGACAAGTATTGCCTCCTGAAGTTTCCACCTTCCCGATGTGTAATGGCTCCATCTGATCCAGCTGTGCCTCTTCCTTTCTCAAGGGATGGACAGAGAGGCTTTATGGAAGGCAGCATTTCCTGAAGGGAGGGAGGCGATTCCAGGCATGGGCACAGTCACGGGAGGTAATTGCTGTGCTGGGCTCAGCCCTTGGTGAGGCTGTGTGGCAGAAGCTCTTCCCCAAGGCCCTGACCTGTGTGAGAGGGTCTGACTGTTCCTTGGCCTGCCTGAGCTGACCGAGCAGAGATAGGCAAGAAGGGAGAGTTGTGGCACTGCCTGCTGCAGATTACCTCAGGGATTTAGTGACGGTTTCCTCTGTGGGAGGGACAGAACCACCATGGGCCCCGGGCAGGTCCAGCCACTCCTCCAGGGATGTGGCACAGGGCCTGCAAAGAGGGTGGAGAGTTGCCAGGAGCCAGTCCAGAGCTCCCCAGGCCCCTGTGCATCTTTGGCCATGGCCATTCACATCTGGCTCCCATGGCCTTAACCGACCCCCTCGCAGTGCCCATTTCCCTGAGGCAGAGGGGGACTCCAGCACACCATGGAAATGGTTCTGATCTCTGCTCCTCTCTAGACTGGGATCGTGACATGGCTTATCTGGGAGGCCTAGCACAAGACAGTGTGAAATCCATGGAAAATTCTGCAGGCAAGTTCTCAATGTCCTTTTCCTGAGAGAATAATCAGTGTCAGTGTGGCAAGACCTCACTCATGTGCCATTTCCCTTAACAGTCTGAAGTTTGTTGAGACTGGGAAAACCTGCCCTGCTCCATTCTCAAGCCCTGAGTGATCCCACAGGATCGCTGTCAGTGGGAGGAAGGAGCATTTAGCTGTTCATCTTCCTCCCGTGTGCAATGCCAGTGTGTGCTTCCATGAGCTCTGTGCAGCCACGGAGAAGAGCAGAGAGGGAAGGGGCCGGGCCCAGGGCTGTGCCCCAGGGCTGAGCCTTGGTGCAGCCTGAGGATCTCCTACAGCGCCACGGGCGCTGTTCTGTCCTGCCTTTCTTTGCAGCTGAAGCTGTTGGTGAAGGTGGTGCACCTTCCCAACCCATAGCCATTACTGAGCCTCTGGGAGATGGTGAGGGTAGGTCAAGGCCTTTCCCCCTGGGAGAGCCGCCAGCTAAGAGTCCAAAGCTGGGCTGCAGGTGCCAGGACAGAACCATGCACGTGTGTGCCCTCGCCCTGCGCCATCCCCTCACGAGTTCTGCTCAGGCACAGCAGCTGTTTGGAAGTGGGAGGGTGCTGGCCCAGTCTCAAAAACCCCGATGTTTGTCTGATCCTTAACCATGACTTTGAAAAGCTTTGCCTCCTGAAGATGCCCCCTCCCTGAATGGTGGATGGTTCCATCTGATCCTGCTGTCCTTTTTCCTTTCTCAAGTGATGCACACAACATCTCTGCAGAAGGAGGCGCATCCCGGAGGAAGCAGTGGCTCAGTGCCCACCTCTGCTGGAGGAAGGAAGGCGATGCCAGGCACGGACACAGGCACGGGCACAGGCACAGGAGGTAATTGCTGTGCCGGGCTCAGCCGGGCTCAGCCCTCGGCAGGGCTGTGTGGCAGCAGCTCTTCCCCCAGGCCCTGCCCTTGCACGGCCCGGCAGCAGCCAAAGCTGGAGGCGCCTCGGCTTCGAGGCCTCTGGAGCTCATTCCCAGCCCCGGGGAATCGGGACTCGGGCACCAACGACCCTCCCGCGGCAGCTGCTCCCGCAGCTGGCCCTGAGCGCCCAGAGGCCAAAGGCACAGGAGCAGCCCCGAGCGGGACCCTGCTGCGAGCCCAGGGCCAGAGCCAGCCCTGGCTCCTGACTGGGCAGGGGCTGCACTGGCTCCTGACAGGGCCTGACTCTGTCCCCTGGGGCTGGGGGAGCTGTCACGGGGCAGGGAGGGCCAGGGCTGGCAGGGACTGCTCAGGGATGGGTTTGGCCCGGGTCCCTCCAAGCAGCGACTGCCCAAGCAGCTGTGCTGGCCCCGGGCTCTCCTCCCGGCCGGCTGGGCTTTGCTGGGTGGCACAGCCTGTGCCGAGGGGCGGCAAGGTGCCTGCAGGCCCCAGCTCTGGGGGAAGCAGAGAACGTCCTGGCCGTATCCACCATGCTGCCAGCTCAGCAGTGCAGCACAGCGCGGGCTCACGCTCCCCATTGCTCCCACAGATGCTGCCGGCCCCACAACACGGGTTCCCGATTCCCAGAACGGCCTCAGAAGTGGTTGCTATTGGGAAACACACTGTTTGCTACAGTTAATGGCAGGCATGCTTCTTTTGGAGCTCGTCTTCATTTTATGCTGTGTTGGAATCTGGTGTTGCTGGAAGAGAAAATGGTGAGTGTTTATATCACCTTTCCCTCAAACAGCTTCTTTTAAAAGGCTAATATAGATGGGAAACATTTCCAATGAGGCTGCAGTGGAGTTGTGGCCGGTCCGTGGTTGTCCAAAGAGCTCTGCTGAGGGTTCTGCTGCTGCCCAGGGCTTTCATTGGCCTCTTCATTGCTGGGCCTTGTCCTGGGGGGCCCGCTGGGGCTGCAGCCAGTGCTGGCTCCCACTGAGGCTGCCTGGCCAAGAGCAGCCCCAGGGGCACAGGGCGGAGGCAAGGCAAGGTGGGGAGGAGAAAGGGCGGGGACGAGATTGCCCTTGAAAGGCAGACGCGATCTGGGGCCCGCTCCTGGCCAGGGAGCCTGCCCAGAGCCGTCCCCTGCTCGCCGGGGCCTTGAGGGGCAGCTGTCCAGCTGGGCCAAGCTGTGCCAGCCGCTCCAGCCGTGCTGGGGAGCCTTGCCAGCTCTGGGCCCTGCTGTGCAGGAGGGTCCCAGTGTGCCAAAGGCAGCCGGGGGCCTCAGCCGCTCCTCTCTGCACAGGAGCGCCTCTGCAGCTTCACAAGAACAGCCAAACACCTCAGTCTAGGAGAACTGGACCTGTCATCCTGCACCTCCTTACCAGTGTCCCTTCCACCGCTGCATTACGAGCCTTTTGATGGAAGTACACTGCAACTACCACCCAGAAGAGGACCCTCTCTCCCAGAAGGGACTGGCCCTGCTGTCCTGCCAGGGCAAGAGGTGCAGCCCTCCAACCAGGGAATGGTTCGTCAGAAAAGTTATACTGACTGCTAAAAATGCAGGAGGTTTATTAAAAATTTATTAAAAATACAACCGGAGACTGAATACATAAAATATTAGAGTGCCCAGCATAGAGGATTTTCCCCTCCATGTGCTCATCCGCACAATGGAGGGTTTGCCTTTTCATTCTTTTGCCCTTCTTAAAGTTCTGTCCATCAACTCCTTTTTTACTGTCCAGCGGTGGAGTTTACTTCCTTACATCTCGATTGGAGCTCAGGTGCTGCTCTTGTAACAAGGTGACCCTCTTCAATGTCCCGAACTCAGGTCGCTCCATGAGAAAAACACAAAGGGGGGTAAAACAGAACTCTGTAAAACTTCTCTTAACATACATACATTATATTTGTCTTTTAATTGTGAGAGTCAACTATCACATTACTCATCTGTCACAGGCTTGATTCCAGCAACATATTTGGGCTTCAGCTCATGTGTCTGTGTGCTACCTCCAGCACTGGCGCAGCTGCTTGTCTGGTGGACAGGCAGCAGCCAGGCATGGGGCTCCTGAGGCTAACAACAACCTCATGTTATCTTTGTTTTGCATTTTGAAACATTTAGATAAGTTTTTCATTTGTAGCATCTAATAAAAGTTTTTCATAGAATGGAGACCCCAGATGTTTGTTCCACTTTACTTCAAGAGTTTTGTGTTTGTCAAAGGAGTTTTACAGTTGCAGATACCTAGAATCTTCTGACACTTTGGCAATACAAACATAAAAATTGTTTTTAATTCATAATGTTTACTCTTGCCCAGCCGGGACAAGACCAGCCCAGCCCATGGGAATTGTTATGCTCCGGGCACTTGGGTACTGAGCAGTCCTGCTGGGGTCCCTCTGGGGGAGATGCGTCCCAAAACCTGGGAGAGACTGCACGGGGTGCCCATGGTGGGGAAAGGGCAGAGGGCGAGAGCAAGGCTCCAGTGTGTCCTGAGAGGGCCTGGCTATGTGCCCTCAGGCTGGAGGAGCTGTCACAGGGCAGGGAGGGCCAGGGCTGGCAGGGGCTGCTCAGGGATGGGTTTGGCCCGGGTCCCTCCAAGCAGCGACTGCCCAAGCAGCTGCGCTGGCCCCGGGCTCTCCTCCCGGCCGGCTGGGCTTTGCTGGGTGGCACAGCCTGTGCCGAGGGGCGGCAAGGTGCCTGCAGGCCCCAGCTCTGGGGGAAGCAGAGGACGTCCTGGCCGTATCCACCGTGCTGCCAGCTCAGCAGTGCAGCACAGCGCGGGCTCACGCTCCCCATTGCTCCCACAGATGCTGCCGGCCCCACAACACGGGTTCCCGATTCCCAGAACGGCCTCAGACATGGTTGCTTTTGGGAAACACACTGTTTGCTACAGTTAATGGCAGGCATGCTTCTTTTGGAGCTCGTCTTCATTTTATGCTGTGTTGGAATCTGGTGTTGCTGGAAGAGAAAATGGTGAGTGTTTATATCACCTTTCCCTCAAACAGCTTCTTTTAAAAGGCTAATATAGATGGGAAACATTTCCAATGAGGCTGCAGTGGAGTTGTGGCCGGTCTGTGGTTGTCCAAAGAGCTCTGCTGAGGGTTCTGCTGCTGCCCAGGGCTTTCATTGGCCTCTTCATTGCTGGGCCTTGTCCTGGGGGGCCCGCTGGGGCTGCAGCCAGTGCTGGCTCCCACTGAGGCTGCCTGGCCAAGAGCAGCCCCAGGGGCACAGGGCAGAGGCAAGGCAAGGTGGGGAGGAGAAAGAGCGGGGACGAGATTGCCCTCAATAGGCAGACGCGATCTGGGGCCCGCTCCTGGCCAGGGAGCCTGCCCAGAGCCGTCCCCTGCTCGCCGGGGCCTTGAGGGGCAGCTGTCCAGCTGGGCCAAGCTGTGCCAGCCGCTCCAGCCGTGCTGGGGAGCCTTGCCAGCTCTGGGCCCTGCTGTGCAGGAGGGTCCCAGTGTGCCAAAGGCAGCCGGGGGCCTCAGCCGCTCCTCTCTGCACAGGAGCGCCTCTGCAGCTTCACAAGACCAGCCAAACACCTCATTCTGGGAGAACTGGACCTGTCATCCTGCACCTCCTTACCAGTGTCTATTGTCCCTTCCACCGCTCCATTACGAGCCTTTTGATGGAAGTACACTGCAACTACCACCCAGAAGAGGACCCTCTCTCCCAGAAGGGACTGGCCCTGCTGTCCTGCCAGGGCAAGAGGTGCAGCCCTCCAACCAGGGAATGGTTCGTCAGAAAAGTTATACTGACTGCTAAAAATGCAGGAGGTTTATTAAAAATTTATTAAAAATACAACCGGAGACTGAATACATAAAATATTAGAGTGCCCAGCATAGAGGATTTTCCCCTCCATGTGCTCATCCGCACAATGGAGGGTTTGCCTTTTCATTCTTTTGCCCTTCTTAAAGTTCTGTCCATCAACTCTTTTTTTACTGTCCAGTGGTGGAGTTTACTTCCTTATATCTCAATTGGAGCTCAGGTGCTGCTCTTGTAACAAGGTGACCCTCTTCAATGTCCCGAACTCAGGTCGCTCCATGAGAACAACACAAAGGGGGGTAAAACAGAACTCTGTAAAACTTCTCTTAACATACATACATTATATTTGTCTTTTAATTGTGAGAGTCAACTATCACATTACTCATCTGTCACAGGCTTGATTCCAGCAACATATTTGGGCTTCAGCTCATGTGTCTGTGTGCTACCTCCAGCACTGGCGCAGCTGCTTGTCTGGTGGACAGGCAGCAGCCAGGCATGGGGCTCCTGAGGCTAACAACAACCTCATGTTATCTTTGTTTTGCATTTTGAAACATTTAGATAAGTTTTTCATTTGTAGCATCTAATAAAAGTTTTTCATGGAATGGAGACCCCAGATGTTTGTTCCACTTTACTTCAAGAGTTCTGTGTTTGTCAAAGGAGTTTTACAGTTGCAGATACCTAGAATCTTCTGACACTTTGGCAATACAAACATAAAAATTGCTTTTAATTCATACTGTTTACTCTTGCCCAGCCGGGACAAGACCAGCCCAGCCCACGGGAATTGTTATGTTCCGGGCACTTGGGTACTGAGCAGTCCTGCTGGGGTCCCTCTGGGGGAGATGCGTCCCAAAACCTGGGAGAGACTGCACGGGGTGCCCATGGTGGGGAAAGGGCAGAGGGCGAGAGCAAGGCTCCAGTGTGTCCTGAGAGGGCCTGGCTATGTGCCCTTAGGCTGGAGGAGCTGTCACAGGGCAGGGAGGGCCAGGGCTGGCAGGGGCTGCTCAGGGATGGGTTTGGCCCGGGTCCCTCCAAGCAGCGACTGCCCAAGCAGCTGCGCTGGCCCCGGGCTCTCCTCCCGGCCGGCTGGGCTTTGCTGGGTGGCACAGCCTGTGCCGAGGGGCGGCAAGGTGCCTGCAGGCCCCAGCTGTGGGGGAATCAGAGAACGTCCTGGCCGTATCCACCGTGCTGCCAGCTCAGCAGTGCAGCACAGCGCGGGCTCACGCTCCCCACCGAACCTGTAGAGCTTCAAAGCAAGACAGGAACAGATGCCCTGAATCCACTTTGATGAATCTCAAGGATTTTCTGCTCGCAGCATGGACACAAGCAGTGCGTGATAGGTACAGCATAGACTCTGTTCACTGTGTCACTTGCCATGGCCTCTTTCACAGTCATATCCTTCCCCCTTCACATGTCCTGCCAAACACCTAAGGGAGAACTGGACCTCTAATCGCACATCTCCATGCCCATGCGTAATGTCCCTGTCACAGCTGCTTTATCATCTTGCTGCTGTGCAGATGCTGTCACCAGCCAAACAAGGTCCTCTACCCCTGAAGGCACTGGCCCCGCTCTCAGGCCCTTACTGAAGGTGAGTAGGGCTTGGCCCAACTCTTCTGTTACCATAAAGACATGGAGCTGTCACCCCAGTGTCCGGGTGGTACCACCAGCAAAGCCCAGCCGGCACCAGCTCTGGCTGAGCTCCATGCCCAGGAGCAGCCGTGGATGCCCACGGTGAGGGCAGGCAGGAGCCAGGCAGGGGCTGCTGTGAGCAGCAGCGGGGCCCCGAGGGGCTGGGCGAGCCCATGCTGAGCGTCCCTGGGCTGAGGGCCCATTTCCTTCAGTGGGATCATCTGGGCCTGCAGCTCCTCCAGTGGCATGCCCAGGAAAAGAGGGAAGCCATCAAGAGCCTGTGAGTCACAGGAACGGGGTGTGGCTTCCTCCCTCCTTGGGTAGCGGGCTGGTTAAAAGAGGCCTCTAGGGAGCGCGGCGAACAGGAGCGGGCAAACAGGGCTGTGGCTCGCCTCTGAAGGGCAGTTCGCGAGGCAGGTGGCACAGGCAGGGCAAGCAGGAAGGGTTGCAGGTTTTCTTTCTAGTCAGGTTTACTGTGTGTTGTTTGCAGCGTTTCTGTTGGTTGATTGGTTTTGGGGTTACTGGTAGTAATGGTTTTTACGTGATTGAAAAGTGTAGATAATATGAGTGTATGTAATCAGATGGAACCCTCCAAAAAGGATGCATCTGTCCAGACCCATTCCTGTGCAGAGTGTTTGAGCTCAGCGGTGGATTCAGGGGGCGTTGTGGAGAAAACCTGCCTGCGGTGTGAACAGGTGAACAATCTCCTTTCACTGGTGGCCGAGCTTAGGGAGCAAGTTGAAAGACTCAGGAGTATCAGCGAAAGAGAAAGGGAAATAGATTGGTGGAGTTCAGCCCTTCCATCCTTAAGGGAGACCCAGCAAGAGTCAGAGGACTCCCATGCCTCTCACTGTCAGGCAATAGAGGGGCACCTGGTAGATGAAGGAGAGTGGAAATGGGTCCCTGCCCAGGGAGGGTATGATAAAAATTCCTCCCGACCCCCATCCTCTTGCCAGGTGCCACTTCAGAATAGGTATGCGCCCCTGGATCTAGAGACTCAGCCAGATGATTTAGAAGAAGCTTATCTGCCCAGTCAGCCTCCCAGTTATCATTAATCTATAAGATGGATCTAATATCAAAAAGATAAGAAGGGTAATAGTAGTGGCTGATTCCCTTCTGAGGGGAGCAGGGGGCCCCGTACGTCGACCGAACCCACCCCACAGGGAGGTCTGCTGCCTCCCTGGGGCCCGGGGACGAAAGATCACTGAGACACTGCCTGGGCTGATTCAGTCCTCTGATTATTACCCACTGCTGATACTCCAGGCTGGCAGCGATGAGATTGAAAAGAGGAGTGTCAGGACAATTAAAAGGGACTTTAGGGCACTGGGACAAGTGGTTGATGGGACGGGGGCACAGGTAGTCCTTTCCTCAGACCCTTTGGTGGCTGGGAAAAACGGTGAAAGGAACAGGAGAGCTCAAACTATCAATGAGTGTTGCAAGGGTTGGTGTCAGCAGCAGAATTTTGGATTCTTTGATCATGGGGCAACTTTTATGGCACCTGGCCTGCTGTAAACCAGATGCTCTCCATCTCTCTGTTAAAGGCAGAAGGCTTTTAGCTGATGAGCTAGCAGACCTTGTTGAGAGGGCTTTAAACTAGGTTTCAAGGGGGAAGGGGATATAGCTGGGCTCTCTGGAAGCAGGCCCAAGGATGGTAAGCCTGAGTTAGGGATGGAATCAGCAGCCCAGCTGAGGTGCATGCACACCAATGCACACAGCATGGGCAACAAACAAGAAGAGCTGGAGGCCATGGTGCAGCAGCAGAGCTGCAGAGCTATGCTATGATTGCCATCACAGAAACAGGGTGGGATGACTCACATGGCTGGAGCACTGCCCTGGATAGCTACAAGCTCTTCAGGAGAGACACGAGAGGGAGAAGAGGTGGAGGGGTGGCCCTTTATTTAAAGAATAAAAAAGGGAGGCTTTGGACACCATGGATATTGGAACTAATTGGCAGAATGTTGAATGCCTATGGTAAGAATTAGGGGGAAGGCCAACAAGGCTGGCATCCTACTGAGAGTCTGTTATCATCCACCCAGGCAGGAAGAAGAGGTGGACAACTCATTCTATAAGCAGCTAGAGAATGTTTCAGGATCATCAGCCCTTGTTCTTGTAGGCGACTTCAACTTGCCAGACATCTGCTGGGACCTCAATACAGCAGAAAAAAAGCAGCCAAGGAAATCTGTAGAGTGTGTGGAGGACAACTGTTTGTTGCAGCTGGTGGGCGAGCCCCCCAGGGGAGGGACCATGTTAGATCTGCTGTTTGCAAATAGAGGTGGACTGGGGAGAGATGTGGTGGTTGGAGGCTTCTTGGGCCACAGTGA
This sequence comes from Anomalospiza imberbis, assembly GCF_031753505.1. Lineage (NCBI taxonomy): Eukaryota > Metazoa > Chordata > Aves > Passeriformes > Viduidae > Anomalospiza > Anomalospiza imberbis. The sequence goes on from NW_027099905.1 coordinate 99,436, forward strand.
TCATGAAATGATAGAATTTGTTGCATGGCAAGCTGATCTGTAGTCAGCATTAATCAAGTTATAATAAGCAGTCCAGCTCTGCTCCGTGTACCAGCCTCTGTGTTTGACTGGCAGAAGCACACAGCCAGTGGGAGCTCTCCTAGGATGCAAGCATTGTATAGGTTCAGAGTCTCGGGGCACACAGATAGACCAACGAGCTGTCTCGACCTGGGAGCTTTGAATGGGCTATAAAAGAAAGCTCCGGACAATAAACAAGGCTGTTTTTCTGAGGAAACACGAGTGGTCTGCCTTATGTTACGTCTCAGACATGGGAACACCGTGGTATCAAGATGTCTTGCTATTTTGTGAAATCAGGAGGAACGTCAATAAGACTTTTACATTGGACTTCCAGAGGGCAGACTTTGGCCTGTTTCGGAGACTTGTTCAGAGAGTTCCTTGGGAAGCAGCCCTTAAAAACAAAGGAGTCCAGGAAAAGTGGGCATGCTTCCAAACAGAGATCTTGAGGGCACAGGAGCAGGGCGCCCCTGGGTGCCGAAAGATGAGTCGATGAGGCAAATGCCCAGCCTGGATGGGCAAGGAGGTTTTGGAGGAATTTAGGAATAAAAGGAGGATGTATCATCTTTGGAAGGAGGGTCGGGTCTCTCCGGAAGAATTTAAGGGGGTTGCTAAAAGCATGTAGGAAAAAAAAATTAGGGAGGCCAAAGCTCAGTTTGAACTTAAAATGACAACTTCTGTAAAGGGTAATAAAACTGTTTTTGCAAATGCATCACTGGTAAAAGGAAGGGTAAGACCAACCTTTGTTCTTTATTAGATGTGGGAGGGAACTTAGTAACTGCAGATCAGGAGAAGGCAGAGGTGCTTAACGCCTTCTTTGCCTCAGTCCTTAGTGGGAATGACTTGTCCCCAGGACAGCTGTCCTCCTGGGTTGGTTGATGGAGCCAGGGAGCAGAATGGGCCCCCTGTTATCCAGGAGGAGGCAGTCAGAACTGCTGAGCTGTTTAGACGTTCATAAGTCCATGGGAACAGATGGGATGCAGCCCAGGGTGATGAGGGAGTTGGCAGATGAGCTTGCAAAGCCACTCTCCATCATTTACCAGCAGTCCTGGCTCACTGGTGAGGTTCCAGATGGCTGGAAGCTGCACAGGGTCACACCCATTCACAACAAGGGCAGGAAGGAGGATCCTGGTAATTACAGGCCACTCAGCCTGACCTCAGTACCCGGTAAGGTCATGGAACAGTTTATACCGAGTGTCATCACACAGCATCTACAGGATGGCCAGGGTATCAGACCCAGCCAGCAAGGGTTTAGGAGGGGTAGGTCATGTCTGACCAACCTGATATACTTTTAAGACCAAGTGACCCACCTGGTGGATGCAGGAAAGGCTGCGGATGTTGTCTGTTTGGACTCCAGCACGGCCTTTGACACTGTCTCCCACAGCACACTCCTGGAAGAGCTGCAGCCCACGGCTGGGACAGGAGCACTCTGAGCTGGGTTCAGAACTGGCTGGATGGCCGGGCCCAGAGAGTGGTGGGGAGCGGTGCTGCATTCCAGCTGGCAGCCAGCCAGCAGTGGTGTCCTCCAGGGCTCTGTGCTGGGGCCAGCTCTGTTCAATGTTTCTATTGACCCCATGGATGAGGGGATTGAGTCTTTCATCAGTAAATCTGCAGACAACACCAAGCTGGGAGTGTGTGTCGATCTGTTGGAAGGCAGGAGGGCTCTGCAGGGAGACCTGGAACGGCTGGATGGATGGGCAGAGTCCAGTAGGATGAAGTTTAGTAAGTCCAAGTACCCACTCCTGCATTTTGGCCACAATAACCCCCTGCGGCGTTATAGGCTGGGGACGGTGTGGCTGGGCAGTGCCCAGGCAGAAAGGGACCTGGGGGGAACTGGTTGACAGCCGGCTGAACATGAGCCAGCAGTGTGCCCTGGTGGCCAAGAAGGCCAATGGCTCCTGGCCTGGATCAGCAGGAGCAGGGAGATCATTCTGCCCCTGTGCTTGGCGCTGGTCAGGGCACACCTTGAGTGCCGTGTCCGGTTCTGGGCCCTCCGTTTGGGATGGACATTGACACACTCGAGCACATCCAGAGGAGGCAACGAGGCTGGTGAGGGGCCAGGAACACAAGCCCTGTGAGGAGCAGCTGAGGGAGCTGGCGGTGTCCAGCCTGGAGAAAAGGAGACTCAAGGGTGGCCTTATCACTCTACAACTTCCTGAAAGGTGGCTGTGCTCAGGTGGGGTTGGGCTCTTTCTCCAAGCAGCAACTGACAGAACCAGGGGACACAGCCTCAAGCTGCACCAAGGGAAATGTAGATTGGACGTTAGGAAAAGGTTTTTCACGGAAAGAGTGATAAAGTACTGGCATGGCCTGCCCGGGGAGGTGGTGGAGTCACCGTCCCTGGACGTGTTTAAAAAAACACTGGATGTGGCACTCGGTGCCATGATTTAGTTCAAGTACTGGGACATGGGTTGGACTCGATGATCTTGAAGGTCTCTTCCAACATGGTCATTCTGTGAATTTTGTATGAATTCTGTGAATTCTGAGCAGCTTCAGGCACACAGCCTGACCAGCAATGTCAGCTGGCAAAACAAAGGTTTTGCTGAGAAATGGCCCTTTGATGAAACAAAACATTTACAGTCAGGGCAGTCCGTTTATATAGATGGGGGTACACTCTGGGGGTACAGCCAAGGCCATGAGGTCACAGCAGGCTCTGGGGTCACAGCAGGCTGAGGTCACAGCAGGCTCTGAGGTCACAGAGGTGCCAGAGCCCCGTGGTTGCACAGCACCACAACAACCGAGCAGTCAGTCCTTGAGCACAACTGTTGCGGCAGCAGCGGCGCTGGCAGCAGTGGTGCTGACATTGGGACAGCGGTGTGAGGACAGCGGTGGCAGCAAGAGCTGCGGGACTGGCAGAGGGCAAGGCACCATGGCCCTTGCTCTGCGCCTCTTCCTCCTGCTCCTCCTGGCCGTGGCCCTGCCTGCCAGGGCTGCCCAGGCTGCTCCGCTGCAAGCGCGGGGAGCAGGTGAGCCGGCAGCCTGGCTCCCCTTTCCCGGGACAGCGCTCCCTGCTCCCCGGGAAGCACTGGGGGATGCTTTTCCCTGGGCTTTAGGGAGGGTTTCTGCTGTGGGAGGGAGAGAGACCCCGGGGACCCCGGCAGCCCCATTTTCCTCTCCAGAAATGTCACACAGGGCAGGGAAAGAGGGTGGGGTGTGACCAGGAGCCAGCCCAGAGTTTCCCAAGCCCCTATGCAGCTTTGGCCATGTCCATTCAAATCTGGATCCCTTAGCCTTACCTGACCCCCTTGCAGTGCCCAGTTCCCCAATGCAGAAGGGATCCCAGCACACCGTGGAAATGGGTCTGGTCGCTGCTTCCCTCTAGATTTGGATCGCAAATTGAATTATTTCCAAGTGCTGATGAAGGACACTTTAAAGATCATGGAGAATGCTGGAGAGAAGTTCTAACTTTCTCTTTTTACTGACAGAATAATCAGAGTCAAGGAGGCAAGAGTTCACTCATCTGCCATTTTCATTAGGGTTAAGTCGGGGTTGAAGGATTCTGGAAGCCTTGGCCTGCTCCTTTCTGGAGCCCTGAGTGATCCCACAGGATCGCTGTCAGTGGGAGGAAGGAGCATTTAGCTGTCCACCTTCCTCCCGTATGCATTGCCTGTGTGTGCTTCCATGAGCTCTGTGCAGCCACGGAGAAGAGCAGAGAGGGAAAAGGCCGGGCCCAGGGCTGTGCCTCGGGGCTGAGCCTTGGTGCAGCCTGAGGATCTCCAACAGCGCCACGGGAGCTGTTCTGTCCTGCCTTTCTTTGCAGCTGAAGCTGTTGGTGAAGGTGGTCCAGCTTCCCAACCCATAGCCATTACTGAGCCTCTGGGAGGTGGTGAGGGTAGGTCAAGGCCTTTCCCCCTGGGAGAGCCGCCAGCTCAGAGCCCAAAGCTCGGCCAGGGGGCCATGGCTGCAGGGGCCAGGACAGAACCATGCACGTGTGTGCCCTCGCCCTGCGCCATCCCCTCACGAGTTCTCCTGCGGCTCCGTGCTGCCGGTGCAGATCTGCAGAGATGACAGGAGCTTCTGTGGCTGTTGAGTTACAGGTGTGTCTGCAGGGAGGACTTTCCCAGGTCCTTTGGTGGATGTTGCACGCAAGCCCAGCTCCCGTCGCAGGGGTGAGTAGCGTGTCCCTGGTGACCCCACAGGCTAAACAATGATTTTGTGGGATCCATTCCTGGGAAACGGAACTATGTTGCTTGAAGGTCCTCCGACGGGAAAGAACAAAGCTACAGGACACAAGAAACCCCATGGGCCATCCGAATACATGAGGCAAATGCTGAAAGGATTGCTGCAGGGAGGAAATGGTGAGAGCATTTTCCTCAGCCTTCCTCTGGGACTCAGCAGCCGGGGGCTTTCCCTGCACATCTGGACATGCCGTGCCCGGCACAGCGGGAAGGGATCCAGGGCAGCCTGGCTGCCCTGCTGCTGCTTTCACGGCCTGCAGGGCTGTTTGCCAGCCTGGCCTGGCTGCAGCTTCTCCCCAGCCTCTGCAGGAAGGCATTTGGCACCAGCTGACAGGGAGCGCAAACTGCAGCATGGACCATGCACTCCCTGAGATCCCCTGCAATTTCCCAGTCCCCAGGCAGATTAGGAGGAGCAGTGGTTTGGAGGAGGGAGTGGGTCGTAGCCTACCCAGAAATTTTATAGGGATTTCCTGATCCTTAACCATGCTTGCCTTTCACAAGCATTGCCTCCTGAAGATGCCACCTCCACAATGGGCAGCAGTCCCACCTGATCCAGCTGTCCCTCTTCCTTTCTCCAGAAGTGGATGGAGAGGCTGTGCTGAAGGCTGAGTTTCCCAGAGGAAGCAGTGGCTCATTGGCAGCCTCTGCTGCAGGAAGGGAGGCGATGCCAGGCACAGGCACAGGAGGTAATTGCTGTGCCTCTGGGCCTGCTGAGCCCTGCTGAGGCTTGAGCTGCCCTCTCTGCTGCTTGGCAGTGCGGGAACAGCCCGGACAAGACCGGCACAGCCCAGAGGAATTGTTATGCTCAGGGCACTCGGGTACTGAGCAGTCCTGCTGGGGTCCCTCCGTGGGAGACACGTCCCTAAACCTGGGAGAGACTGCACGGGGTGCCCATGGTGGGGAAAGGGCAGAGGGCGAGAGCACGGCTCCAGTGTGTCCTGAGAGGGCCTGGCTATGTGCCCTTGGGCTGGGGCAGGTGTGCCAGCAGAAGGAGGGCGGGTGGTTGGTAGGACAGGAGGGAGGGAGGGAGGGAGGGCGTTGGGGAGGGATATTTGCGGCACTGCCTGCTGCAGTTTTCCCAAGGGATTAAAAGAAAGTTTCCTTTGTACAAGTGAGAGAATCCCCATGGGCCGTGGGCTGCTCCAGTTTCCTCTCCAGGGATGCTGCACTGGGCCTGCAAAGAGGATGGGGGTTGACCAGCAGCCAGCCCTGAGCTCCCCAGGCCCCTGTGCAGTTTTGGCCATCTCCATTCTCATCTGGCTCCCACAGACTTATCTGACCCCCTTGCAGTGCCCAGTTCTGTGAGTGAGTAGGGGATCCCAACACACCATGGAAATGGCTCTGATCTTTGCTCCCTTCTAGACTGGGATCAGGACACGGATTATCTGGAAGCCCTGCTGGATTATGGCTTGAGACTCTTGGGAAATGCTGGAGGCAAGTTCTCAATGTACCATCTTGTCAGAATAAGCAGAGACAAGGAGGCCAGAGCTCACACATTTGCCCTTTCCCTTAAGGCACTCTCAGGGCAGATGGATTCAGGAAAATTTGCCCGGCTCCCTTCTCAAGCCCTGAGGGATCCCACAGGATCGCTGTCAGTGGGAGGAAGGAGCATTTAGCTCTCCATCTTCCATCCAGGTGCAATGCCAGTGTGTCCTTCCGGGTGCTCTGTGCAGCCACGGAGAAGAGCAGAGAGGGAAGGGGCCGGGCCCAGGGCTGTTTCCCGGGGCTGTGCCTTTCGCAGCTCCTTTGCTGGCCCCAGGGAGCCTGAGCTGCTCCTGCTGCAGCTGCCAAGCCCTGGCCCAGGCTGGGGCTGGGTTTAGAGCTGCTGGCAGCTCCAGGGAGTCCTTTCTCCCCTGACTGCCCTGCAAGGGGCTCCTTCCATCCCAGTGTGGGGCCACCGCAGGCACATGGTCCCCCTGCCCCTGCTCCTGAGTGGAAGGCAGAGCTGAGGGAGTGCCTTGGAGGGCACCAATCACCCAGGGGCACTCACTGCCACTCTGGCCTGAAGGAGAATCTTCAGCAGAGTCACAGGAGCTGTTCTGTCCTGCCTTTCTTTGCAGCTGAACCTGTTGCTAAAAGTGATCTGGCTTCCCAACCCACATTCAGGACTGAGCCTCTGGGAGATGGTGAGGGTAGGTCAAGGCCTTTCCCCCTGGGAGAGCTGCCAGCTCAGAGCCCAAAGCTGGGCTGCAGGTGCCAGGACAGAACCATGCACGTGTGTGCCCTCGCCCTGCGCCATCCCCTCAGGAGTTCTGCTCAGGCACAGCAGCTGTTTGGAGGTGGGAGGGTACTGGCCCAGTCTCAAAAACCCCGATGTTTTTCTGATCCTTAACCATGACTTTGAAAAGCTTTGCCTCCTGAAGATGCCCCCTCCCTGAATGGTGGATGATTCCATCTGATCCTGCTGTCCTTTTTCCTTTCTCAAGTGGTGGACACAACATCTCTGCAGAAGGAGGCGCATCCCGGAGGAAGCAGTGGCTCAGTGCCCACCTCTGCTGGAGGAAGGAAGGCGATGCCAGGCACGGACACAGGCACGGGCACAGGCACAGGAGGTAATTGCTGTGCCGGGCTCAGCCGGGCTCAGCCCTCAGCGGGGCTGTGTGGCAGCAGCTCTTCCCCCAGGCCCTGCCCTTGCACGGCCCGGCAGCAGCCAAAGCTGGAGGCGCCTCGGCTTCGAGGCCTCTGGAGCTCGTTCCCAGCCCCGGGGAATCGGGACTCGGGCACCAACGCCCCTCCCGCGGCAGCTGCTCCCGCAGCTGGCCCTGAGCGCCCAGAGGCCCAAGGCACAGGAGCAGCCCCGAGCGGGAGCCCTGCTGCGAGCCCAGGGCCAGAGCCAGCCCTGGCTCCTGACTGGGCAGGGGCTGCACTGGCTCCTGACAGGGCCTGACTCTGCCCCCTGGGGCTGGGGGAGCTGTCACGGGGCAGGGAGGGCCAGGGCTGGCAGGGGCTGCTCAGGGATGGGTTTGGCCCGGGTCCCTCCAAGCAGCGACTGCCCAAGCAGCTGCGCTGGCCCCGGGCTCTCCTCCCGGCCGGCTGGGCTTTGCTGGGTGGCACAGCCTGTGCCGAGGGGCGGCAAGGTGCCTGCAGGCCCCAGCTCTGGGGGAAGCAGAGAACGTCCTGGCCGTATCCACCGTGCTGCCAGCTCAGCAGTGCAGCACAGCGCGGGCTCCTGCTCCCCATTGGTCTCACAGATGCAGCCGGCACCACAACACGGGTTCCCGATTCCCAGAAGGACATCAGAACGGGTGTCTGTAAGGGAACAGGCTGCTGGCTAGGGTTAACGGCAGGCCTGTTTCTTTTGGAGCTGGTCTTTATTTTATGCTGTGTTGGAATCTGGTGTTGCTGGAAGAGAAAATGGTGGGTGTTTTGTTCATCATTCTTTCAAATAGTTTCTTTTGAAAGCCTAATGTAGACAGGGAACGTTCCCAGTGAGGCTGCAGTGGAGTTGTGGCCGGTCCGTGGTTGTCCAAAGAGCTCTGCTGAGGGTTCTGCTGCTGCCCAGGGCTTTCATTGGCCTCTTCATTGCTGGGCCTTGTCCTGGGGGGCCCGCTGGGGCTGCAGCCAGTGCTGGCCCCCTCTGAGGCTGCCTGGCCAAGAGCAGCCCCAGGGGCACAGGGCGGAGGCAAGGCAAGGTGGGGAGGAGAAAGAGCGGGGACGGGTTCGCCCTCGAAAGGCAGACGCGCTCTGGGGCCCGCTCCTGGCCAGGGAGCCTGCCCAGAGCCGTCCCCTGCTCGCCGGGGCCTTGAGGGGCAGCTGTCCAGCTGGGCCAAGCTGTGCCAGCCGCTCCAGCCGTGCTGGGGAGCCTTGCCAGCTCTGGGCCCTGCTGTGCAGGAGGGTCCCAGTGTGCCAAAGGCAGCCGGGGGCCTCAGCCGCTCCTCTCTGCACAGGAGCGCCTCTGCAGCTTCACAAGACCGGCCAAACACCTCAGTCTGGGAGAACTGGACCTGTCATCCTGCACCTCCTTACCAGTGTCTATTGTCCCTTCCACCGCTGCATTACGAGCCTATTGATGGAAGTACACTGCAACTACCACCCAGAACAGGACCCTCTCTCCCAGAAGGGACTGGCCCTGCTGTCCTGCCAGGGCAAGAGGTGCAGCCCTCCAACCAGGGAATAGTTTGTTAGAAAAGTTATACTGACTGCTAAAAATGTAGGAGGTTTATTAAAAATTTATTAAAAATACAACCGGAGACTGAATACATAAAATATTAGAGTGCCCGGCGTAGTGGATTTTCCCTGTCCATGTGCTCATCCACACAATGGAGGTTTTGCCTTTTCATTCTTTTGCCCTTCTTAAAGTTCTGTCCATCAACTCCTTTTTTGCTGTCCAGCGGTGGAGTTTACTTCCTTACATCTCAATTGGAGCTCAGGTGCTGCTCTTGTAACAAGGTGACCCTCTTCAATGTCCCGAACTCAGGTCGCTCCATGAGAACAACACAAAGGGGGGTAAAACAGAACTCTGTAAAACTTCTCTTTACATACATACATTATATTTGTCTTTTAATTGTGAGAGTCAACTATCACATTACTCATCTGTCACAGGCTTGATTCCAGCAACATATTTGGGCTTCAGCTCATGTGTCTGTGTGCTACCTCCAGCACTGGCGCAGCTGCTTGTCTGGTGGACAGGCAGCAGCCAGGCATGGGGCTCCTGGGGCTAACAGCAACCTCATGTTATCTTTGTTTTTCATTTTGAAAAAGTTATATAAGTGTTTCATTTGTAGCATCTAATAAAAGTTTTTCATAGAATGGAGACCCCAGATATTTGTTCCACTTTACTTCAAGAGTTCTGTGTTTGTCAAAGGAGTTTTACAGTTGCAGATACCTAGAATCTTCTGACACTTTGGCAATACAAACAAAAAAAAAAATTGTTTTTAATTCATAATGTTTACTCTTGCCCAGCCGGGACAAGACCAGCCCAGCCCACGGGAATTGTTATGCTCCGGGCACTTGGGTACTGAGCAGTCCTGCCGGGGAACCTCCGTGGGAGAGATGTCCCAAAACCTGGGAGAGACTGCACGGGGTGCCCAAGGTGGGGAAAGGGCAGAGGGCGAGAGCAAGGCTCCAGTGTGTCCTGAGAGGGCCTGGCTATGTGTCCTTGGGCTGGAGGAGCTGTCACAGGGCAGGGAGGGCCAGGGCTGGCAGGGGCTGCTCAGGGATGGGTTTGGCCCGGGTCCCTCCAAGCAGCGACTGCCCAAGCAGCTGCGCTGGCCCCGGGCTCTCCTCCCGGCCGGCTGGGCTTTGCTGGGTGGCACAGCCTGTGCCGAGGGGCGGCAAGGTGCCTGCAGGCCCCAGCTCTGGGGGAAGCAGAGAACGTCCTGGCCGTATCCACCGTGCTGCCAGCTCAGCAGTACAGCACAGCGCGGGCTCACGCTCCCCACCGAACCTGTAGAGCTTCAAAGCAAGACAGGAACACATGCCCTGAATCCACTTTGATGAGTCTCAAGGATTTTCTGCTCGCAGCATGGACACAAGCAGTGCATGATAGGTACAGCATAGACTCTGTTCACTGTGTCACTTGCCATGGCCTCTTTCACAGTCATATCCTTCCCCCTTCACATGTCCTGCCAAACACCTAAGGGAGAACTGGACCTCTAATCGCACATCTCCATGCCCATGCGTAATTTCCCTGTCACAGCTGCTTTATCAACTTGCTGCTGTGCGGATGCTGCCACCACCCAAACAAGGTCCTCTACCCCTGAAGGCACTGGCCCCGCTCTCAGGCCCTTGCTGAAGGTGAGTAGGGCTTGGCCCAACTCTTCTGTTACCATAAAGACATGGAGCTGTCACCCCAGTGTTCGGGTGGTACCACCAGCAAAGCCCAGCCGGCACCAGCTCTGGCTGAGCTCCATGCCCAGGAGCAGCCGTGGATGCCCACGGTGAGGGCAGGCAGGAGCCAGGCAGGGGCTGCTGTGAGCAGCAGCGGGGCCCCGAGGGGCTGGGCGAGCCCATGCTGAGCGTCCCTGGGCTGAGGGCCCATTTCCTTCAGTGGGATCATCTGGGCCTGCAGCTCCTCCAGTGGCATGCCCAGGAAAAGAGGGAAGCCATCAAGAGCCTGTGAGTCACAGGGACGGGGTGTGGCTTCCTCCCTCCTTGGGTAGCGGGCTGGTTAAAAGAGGCCTCTAGGGAGCGCGGCGAACAGGAGCGGGCAAACAGGGCTGTGGCTCGCCTCTGAAGGGCAGTTCGCGAGGCAGTTGGCACAGGCAGGGCAAGCAGGAAGGGTTGCAGCTTTTCTTTCTAGTCAGGTTTACTGTGTGTTGTTTGCAGCGTTTCTGTTGGTTGATTGGTTTTGGGGTTACTGGTAGTAATGGTTTTTACGTGATTGAAAAGTGTAGATAATACGAGTGTATGTAATCAGATGGAACCCTCCAAAAAGGATGCATCTGTCCAGACCCATTCCTGTGCAGAGTGTTTGAGCTCAGCGGTGGATTCAGGGGGAGTTGTGGAGAAAACCTGCCTGCGGTGTGAACAGGTGAACAATCTCCTTTCACTGGTGGCCGAGCTTAGGGAGCAAGTTGAAAGACTCAGGAGTATCAGCGAAAGAGAAAGGGAAATAGATTGGTGGAGTTCAGCCCTTCCATCCTTAAGGGAGGCCCAGCAAGAGTCAGAGGACTCCCATGCCTCTCACTGTCAGGCAATAGAGGGGCACCTGGTAGATGAAGGAGAGTGGAAATGGGTCCCTGCCCAGGGAGGGTATGATAAAAATTCCTCCCGACCCCCATCCCCTAGCCAGGTGCCACTTCAGAATAGGTATGCGCCCCTGGATCTAGAGACTCAGCCAGATGATTTAGAAGAAGCTTATCTGCCCAGTGAGCCTCCCAGTTATCATTAACCTATAAGATGGATCACTACCTCTAATATCAAAAAGATAAGAAGGGTAATTGTAGTGGCTGATTCCCTTCTGAGGGGAGCAGGGGGCCCCGTACGTCGACCGAACCCACCCCACAGGGAGGTCTGCTGCCTCCCTGGGGCCCGGGGACGAAAGATCACTGAGACACTGCCTGGGCTGATTCAGTCCTCTGATTATTACCCACTGCTGATACTCCAGGCTGGCAGCGATGAGATTGAAAAGAGGAGTGTCAGGACAATTAAAAGGGACTTTAGGGCACTGGGACAAGTGGTTGATGGGACGGGGGCACAGGTAGTCCTTTCCTCAGTCCCTTTGGTGGCTGGGAAAAACGGTGAAAGGAACAGGAGAGCTCAAACTATCAATGAGTGTTGCAAGGGTTGGTGTCAGCAGCAGAATTTTGGATTCTTTGATCATGGGGCAACTTTTATGGCACCTGGCCTGCTGCAACCAGATGCTCTCCATCTCTCTGTTAAAGGCAGAAGGCTTTTAGCTGATGAGCTAGCAGACCTTGTTGAGAGGGCTTTAAACTAGGTTTCAAGGGGGAAGGAGATATAGCTGGGCTCTCTGGAAGCAGGCCCAAGGATGGTAAGCCTGAGTTAGGGATGGAATCAGCAGCCCAGCTGAGGTGCATGCACACCAATGCACACAGCATGGGCAACAAACAAGAAGAGCTGGAGGCCATGGTGCAGCAGCAGAGCTGCAGAGCTATGCTATGATTGCCATCACAGAAACAGGGTGGGATGACTCACATGGCTGGAGCACTGCCCTGGATAGCTACAAGCTCTTCAGGAGAGACACGAGAGGGAGAAGAGGTGGAGGGGTGGCCCTTTATTTAAAGAATAAAAAAGGGAGGCTTTGGACACCATGGATATTGGAACTAATTGGCAGAATGTTGAATGCCTATGGTAAGAATTAGGGGGAAGGCCAACAAGGCTGACATCCTACTGAGAGTCTGTTATCATCCACCCAGGCAGGAAGAAGAGGTGGACAACTCATTCTATAAGCAGCTAGAGAATGTTTCAGGATCATCAGCCCTTGTTCTTGTAGGCGACTTCAACTTGCCAGACATCTGCTGGGAACTCAATACAGCAGAAAAAAAGCAGCCCAGGAAATCTGTAGAGTGTGTGGAGGACAACTGTTTGTTGCAGCTGGTGGGCGAGCCCCCCAGGGGAGGAACTATGTTAGATCTGCTGTTTGCAAATGGAGGTGGACTGGGGAGAGATGTGGTGGTTGGAGGCTGCTTGGGCCACAGTGATCATGAAATGATAGAATTTGTTGCATGGCAAGCTGATCTGTAGTCAGCATTAATCAAGTTATAATAAGCAGTCCAGCTCTGCTCCGTGTACCGGCCTCTGTGTTCGACTGACAGAAGCTCAGAGCCAGTGGGAGCTCTCCTAGGATGCAGGCATTGTATAGGTTCAGAGTCTCGGGGCACACAGATAGACCAATGAGCTGTCTCGACCTGGGAGCTTTGAATGGGCTATAAAAGAAAGCTCCGGACAATAAACAAGGCTGTTTTTCTGAGGAAACACGAGTGGTCTGCCTTATGTTACGTCTCAGACATGGGAACACCGTGGCATCAAGATGTCTTGCTATTTTGTGAAATCAGGAGGAACGTCAATAAGACTTTTACATTGGACTTCCAGAGGGCAGACTTTGGCCTGTTTCGGAGACTTGTTCAGAGAGTTCCTTGGGAAGCAGCCCTTAAAAACAAAGGAGTCCAGGAAAAGTGGGCATGCTTCCAAACAGAGATCTTGAGGGCACAGGAGCAGGGCGCCCCTGGGTGCCGAAAGATGAGTCGACGAGGCAAATGCCCAGCCTGGATGGGCAAGGAGGTTTTGGAGGAATTTAGGAATAAAAGGAGGATGTATCATCTTTGGAAGGAGGGTCGGGTCTCTCCGGAAGAATTTAAGGGGGTTGCTAAAGCATGTAGGAAAAAAAAATTAGGGAGGCCAAAGCTCAGTTTGAACTTAAAATGACAACTTCTGTAAAGGGTAATAAAACTGTTTTTGCAAATGCATCACTGGTAAAAGGAAGGGTAAGACCAACCTTTGTTCTTTATTAGATGTGGGAGGGAACTTAGTAACTGCAGATCAGGAGAAGGCAGAGGTGCTTAACGCCTTCTTTGCCTCAGTCCTTAGTGGGAATGACTTGTCCCCAGGACAGCTGTCCTCCTGGGTTGGTTGATGGAGCCAGGGAGCAGAATGGGCCCCCTGTTATCCAGGAGGAGGCAGTCAGAACTGCTGAGCTGTTTAGACGTTCATAAATCCATGGGAACAGATGGGATGCAGCCCAGGGTGATGAGGGAGTTGGCAGATGAGCTTGCAAAGCCACTCTCCATCATTTACCAGCAGTCCTGGCTCACTGGTGAGGTTCCAGATGGCTGGAAGCTGCACAGTGTCACACCCATTCACAACAAGGGCAGGAAGGAGGATCCTGGTAATTACAGGCCAGTCAGCCTGACCTCAGTACCCGGTAAGGTCATGGAACAGTTTATACCGAGTGTCATCACACAGCATCTACAGGATGGCCAGGGTATCAGACCCAGCCAGCAGGGGTTTAGGAGGGGTAGGTCATGTCTGACCAACCTGATCTCCTTTTATGACCAAGTGACCCACCTGGTGGATGCAGGAAAGGCTGCGGATGTTGTCTGTTTGGACTCCAGCACGGCCTTTGACACTGTCTCCCACAGCACACTCCTGGAAGAGCTGCAGCCCACGGCTGGGACAGGAGCACTCTGAGCTGGGTTCAGAACTGGCTGGATGGCCGGGCCCAGAGAGTGGTGGGGAGCGGTGCTGCATTCCAGCTGGCAGCCAGCCAGCAGTGGTGTCCTCCAGGGCTCTGTGCTGGGGCCAGCTCTGTTCAATGTTTCTATTGACCACATGGATGAGGGGATTGAGTCTTTCACCAGTAAATCTGCAGACAACACCAAGCTGGGAGTGTGTGTCGATCTGTTGGAAGGCAGGAGGGCTCTGCAGGGAGACCTGGAACGGCTGGATGGATGGGCAGAGTCCAGTAGGATGAAGTTTAGTAAGTCCAAGTACCCACTCCTGCATTTTGGCCACAATAACCCCCTGCGGCGTTATAGGCTGGGGACGGTGTGGCTGGGCAGTGCCCAGGCAGAAAGGGACCTGGGGGGAACTGGTTGACAGCCGGCTGAACATGAGCCAGCAGTGTGCCCTGGTGGCCAAGAAGGCCAATGGCTCCTGGCCTGGATCAGCAGGAGCAGGGAGATCATTCTGCCCCTGTGCTTGGCGCTGGTCAGGGCACACCTTGAGTGCCGTGTCCGGTTCTGGGCCCTCCGTTTGGGATGGACATTGACACACTCGAGCACATCCAGAGGAGGCAACGAGGCTGGTGAGGGGCCAGGAACACAAGCCCTGTGAGGAGCAGCTGAGGGAGCTGGCGGTGTCCAGCCTGGAGAAAAGGAGACTCAAGGGTGGCCTTATCACTCTACAACTTCCTGAAAGGTGGCTGTGCTCAGGTGGGGTTGGGCTCTTTCTCCAAGCAGCAACTGACAGAACCAGGGGACACAGCCTCAAGCTGCACCAAGGGAAATGTAGATTGGATGTTAGGAAAAGGTTTTTCACGGAAAGAGTGATAAAGTACAGGCATGGCCTGCCCGGGGAGGTGGTGGAGTCACCGTCCCTGGACGTGTTTAAAAAAACACTGGACGTGGCACTCGGTGCCATGATTTAGTTCAAGTACTGGGACATGGGTTGGACTCGATGATCTTGAAGGTCTCTTCCAACATGGTCATTCTGTGAATTTTGTATGAATTCTGTGAATTCTGAGCAGCTTCAGGCACACAGCCTGACCAGCAATGTCAGCTGGCAAAACAAAGGTTTTGCTGAGAAATGGCCCTTTGATGAAACAAAACATTTACAGTCAGGGCAGTCCGTTTATATAGATGGGGGTACACTCTGGGGGTACAGCCAAGGCCATGAGGTCACAGCAGGCTCTGGGGTCACAGCAGGCTGAGGTCACAGCAGGCTCTGAGGTCACAGAGGTGCCAGAGCCCCGTGGTTGCACAGCACCACAACAACCGAGCAGTCAGTCCTTGAGCACAACTGTTGCGGCAGCAGCGGCGCTGGCAGCAGTGGTGCTGACATTGGGACAGCGGTGTGAGGACAGCGGTGGCAGCAAGAGCTGCGGGACTGGCAGAGGGCAAGGCACCATGGCCCTTGCTCTGCGCCTCTTCCTCCTGCTCCTCCTGGCCGTGGCCCTGCCTGCCAGGGCTGCCCAGGCTGCTCCGCTGCAAGCGCGGGGAGCAGGTGAGCCGGCAGCCTGGCTCCCCTTTCCCGGGACAGCGCTCCCTGCTCCCCGGGAAGCACTGGGGGATGCTTTTCCCTGGGCTTTAGGGAGGGTTTCTGCTGTGGGAGGGAGAGAGACCCCGGGGACCCCGGCAGCCCCATTTTCCTCTCCAGAAATGTCACACAGGGCAGGGAAAGAGGGTGGGGTGTGACCAGGAGCCAGCCCAGAGTTTCCCAAGCCCCTATGCAGCTTTGGCCATGTCCATTCAAATCTGGATCCCTTAGCCTTACCTGACCCCCTTGCAGTGCCCAGTTCCCCAATGCAGAAGGGATCCCAGCACACCGTGGAAATGGGTCTGGTCGCTGCTTCCCTCTAGATTTGGATCGCAAATTGAATTATTTCCAAGTGCTGATGAAGGACACTTTAAAGATCATGGAGAATGCTGGAGAGAAGTTCTAACTTTCTCTTTTTACTGACAGAATAATCAGAGTCAAGGAGGCAAGAGTTCACTCATCTGCCATTTTCATTAGGGTTAAGTCGGGGTTGAAGGATTCTGGAAGCCTTGGCCTGCTCCTTTCTGGAGCCCTGAGTGATCCCACAGGATCGCTGTCAGTGGGAGGAAGGAGCATTTAGCTGTCCACCTTCCTCCCGTATGCATTGCCTGTGTGTGCTTCCATGAGCTCTGTGCAGCCACGGAGAAGAGCAGAGAGGGAAGGGGCCGGGCCCAGGGCTGTGCCCCGGGGCTGAGCCTTGGTGCAGCCTGAGGATCTCCAACAGCGCCACGGGAGCTGTTCTGTCCTGCCTTTCTTTGCAGCTGAAGCTGTTGGTGAAGGTGGTCCAGCTTCCCAACCCATAGCCATTACTGAGCCTCTGGGAGGTGGTGAGGGTAGGTCAAGGCCTTTCCCCCTGGGAGAGCCGCCAGCTCAGAGCCCAAAGCTCGGCCAGGGGGCCATGGCTGCAGGTGCCAGGACAGAACCATGCACGTGTGTGCCCTCGCCCTGCGCCATCCCCTCACGAGTTCTCCTGCGGCTCCGTGCTGCCCGTGCAGATCTGCAGAGATGACAGGAGCTTCTGTGGCTGTTGTGTTACAGGTGTGTCTGCAGGGAGGACGTTCCCAGGTCCTTTGGTGGATGTTGCACGCAAGCCCAGCTCCCGTCGCAGGGGTTAGTAGCGTGTCCCTGGTGACCCCACAGGCTAAACAATGATTTTGTGGGATCCATTCCTGGGAAACGGAACTATGTTGCTTGAAGGTCCTCCGACGGGAAAGAACAAAGCTACAGGACACAAGAAACCCCATGGGCCATCCGAATACATGAGGCAAATGCTGAAAGGATTGCTGCAGGGAGGAAATGGTGAGAGCATTTTCCTCAGCCTTCCCCTGGGACTCAGCAGCCGGGGGCTTTCCCTGCACATCTGGGCACGCCGTGCCCGGCACAGCGGGAAGGGATCCATGGCAGCCTGGCTGCCCTGCTGCTGCTTTCACGGCCTGCAGGGCTGTTTGCCAGCCTGGCCTGGCTGCAGCTTCTCCCCAGCCTCTGCAGGAAGGCATTTGGCACCAGCTGACAGGGAGCGCAAACTGCAGCATGGACCATGCACTCCCTGAGATCCCCTGCAATTTCCCAGTCCCCAGGCAGATTAGGAGGAGCAGTGGTTTGGAGGAGGGAGTGGGTCGTAGCCTACCCAGAAATTTTATAGGGATTTCCTGATCCTTAACCATGCTTGCCTTTCACAAGCATTGCCTCCTGAAGATGCCACCTCCACAATGGGCAGCAGTCCCACCTGATCCAGCTGTCCCTCTTCCTTTCTCCAGAAGTGGATGGAGAGGCTGTGCTGAAGGCTGAGTTTCCCGGAGGAAGCAGTGGCTCATTGGCAGCCTCTGCTGCAGGAAGGGAGGCGATGCCAGGCACAGGCACAGGAGGTAATTGCTGTGCCTCTGGGCCTGCTGAGCCCTGCTGAGGCTTGAGCTGCCCTCTCTGCTGCTTGGCAGTGCGGGAACAGCCCGGACAAGACCGGCACAGCCCAGAGGAATTGTTATGCTCAGGGCACTCGGGTACTGAGCAGTCCTGCTGGGGTCCCTCCGTGGGAGACACGTCCCTAAACCTGGGAGAGACTGCACGGGGTGCCCATGGTGGGGAAAGGGCAGAGGGCGAGAGCACGGCTCCAGTGTGTCCTGAGAGGGCCTGGCTATGTGCCCTTGGGCTGGGGCAGGTGTGCCAGCAGAAGGAGGGCGGGTGGTTGGTAGGACAGGAGGGAGGGAGGGAGGGAGGGCGTTGGGGAGGGATATTTGCGGCACTGCCTGCTGCAGTTTTCCCAAGGGATTAAAAGAAAGTTTCCTTTGTACAAGTGAGAGAATCCCCATGGGCCGTGGGCTGCTCCAGTTTCCTCTCCAGGGATGCTGCACTGGGCCTGCAAAGAGGATGGGGGTTGACCAGCAGCCAGCCCTGAGCTCCCCAGGCCCCTGTGCAGTTTTGGCCATCTCCATTCTCATCTGGCTCCCACAGACTTACCTGACCCCCTTGCAGTGCCCAGTTCTGTGAGTGAGTAGGGGATCCCAACACACCATGGAAATGGCTCTGATCTTTGCTCCCTTCTAGACTGGGATCAGGACACGGATTATCTGGAAGCCCTGCTGGATTATGGCTTGAGACTCTTGGGAAATGCTGGAGGCAAGTTCTCAATGTACCATCTTGTCAGAATAAGCAGAGACAAGGAGGCCAGAGCTCACACATTTGCCCTTTCCCTTAAGGCACTCTCAGGGCAGATGGATTCAGGAAAATTTGCCCGGCTCCCTTCTCAAGCCCTGAGGGATCCCACAGGATCGCTGTCAGTGGGAGGAAGGAGCATTTAGCTGTCCAACTTCCTCCCGTGTGCAATGCCAGTGTGTGCTTCCGTGTGCTCTGTGCAGCCACGGAGAAGAGCAGAGAGGGAAGGGGCCGGGCCCAGGGCTGTTCCCCGGGGCTGTGCCTTTCGCAGCTCCTTTGCTGGCCCCAGGGAGCCTGAGCTGCTCCTGCTGCTGCTGCCAAGCCCTGGCCCAGGCTGGGGCTGGGTTTAGAGCTGCTGGCAGCTCCAGGGAGTCCTTTCTCCCCTGACTGCCCTGCAAGGGGCTCCTTCCATCCCAGTGTGGGGCCACCGCAGGCACATGGTCCCCCTGCCCCTGCTGCTGAGTGGAAGGCAGAGCTGAGGGAGTGCCTTGGAGGGCACCAATCACCCAGGGGCACTCACTGCCACTCTGGCCCGAAGGAGAATCTTCAGCAGAGTCACAGGAGCTGTTCTGTCCTGCCTTTCTTTGCAGCTGAACCTGTTGCTAAAAGTGATCTGGCTTCCCAACCCACGTTCAGGACTGAGCCTCTGGGAGATGGTGAGGGTAGGTCAAGGCCTTTCCCCTGGGAGAGCTGCCAGCTCAGAGCCCAAAGCTCGGCCAGGGGGCCAGGACAGAACCATGCACGTGTGTGCCCTCGCCCTGCGCCATCCCCTCAGGAGTTCTGCTCAGGCACAGCAGCTGTTTGGATGTGGGAGGGTACTGGCCCAGTCTCAAAAACCCCGATGTTTTTCTGATCCTTAACTATGACTTTGAAAAGCTTTGCCTCCTGAAGATGCCCCCTCCCTGAATGGTGGATGATTCCATCTGATCCTGCTGTCCTTTTTCCTTTCTCAAGTGGTGGACACAACATCTCTGCAGAAGGAGGCGCATCCCGGAGGAAGCAGTGGCTCAGTGCCCACCTCTGCTGGGGGAAGGAAGGCAATGCCAGGCACGGACACAGGCACGGGCACAGGCACAGGAGGTAATTGCTGTGCCGGGCTCAGCCGGGCTCAGCCCTCGGCGGGGCTGTGTGGCAGCAGCTCTTCCCCCAGGCCCTGCCCTTGCACGGCCCGGCAGCAGCCAAAGCTGGAGGCGCCTCGGCTTCGAGGCCTCTGGAGCTCGTTCCCAGCCCCGGGGAATCGGGACTCGGGCACCAAGGCCCCTCCCGCGGCAGCTGCTCCCGCAGCTGGCCCTGAGCGCCCAGAGGCCCAAGGCACAGGAGCAGCCCCGAGCGGGAGCCCTGCTGCGAGCCCAGGGCCAGAGCCAGCCCTGGCTCCTGACTGGGCAGGGGCTGCACTGGCTCCTGACAGGGCCTGACTCTGTCCCCTGGGGCTGGGGGAGCTGTCACGGGGCAGGGAGGGCCAGGGCTGGCAGGGGCTGCTCAGGGATGGGTTTGGCCCGTGTCCCTCCAAGCAGCGACTGCCCAAGCAGCTGCGCTGGCCCCGGGCTCTCCTCCCGGCCGGCTGGGCTTTGCTGGGTGGCACAGCCTGTGCCGAGGGGCGGCAAGGTGCCTGCAGGCCCAGCTCTGGGGGAAGCAGAGGACGTCCTGGCCGTATCCACCGTGCTGCCAGCTCAGCAGTGCAGCACAGCACGGACTCATGCTCCCCATTGCTCCCACAGATGCAGCCGGCACCACAACACGGGTTCCCGATTCCCAGAAGGACATCAGAACGGGTGTCTGTAAGGGAACAGGCTGCTGGCTAGGGTTAACGGCAGGCCTGTTTCTTTTGGAGCTGGTCTTTATTTTATGCTGTGTTGGAATCTGGTGTTGCTGGAAGAGAAAATGGTGGGTGTTTTTGTTCATCATTCTTTCAAATAGTTTCTTTTGAAAGCCTAATGTAGACAGGGAACGTTCCCAGTGAGGCTGCAGTGGAGTTGTGGCCGGTCCGTGGTTGTCCAAAGAGCTCTGCTGAGGGTTCTGCTGCTGCCCAGGGCTTTCATTGGCCTCTTCATTGCTGGGCCTTGTCCTGGGGGGCCCGCTGGGGCTGCAGCCAGTGCTGGCTCCCACTGAGGATGCCTGGCCAAGAGCAGCCCCAGGGCACAGGGCGGAGGCAAGGCAAGGTGGGGAGGAGAAAGGGCGGGGACGAGATTGCCCTCGAAAGGCAGACGCGCTCTGGGGCCCGCTCCTGGCCAGGGAGCCTGCCCAGAGCCGTCCCCTGCTCGCCGGGGCCTTGAGGGGCAGCTGTCCAGCTGGGCCAAGCTGTGCCAGCCGCTCCAGCCGTGCTGGGGAGCCTTGCCAGCTCTGGGCCCTGCTGTGCAGGAGGGTCCCAGTGTGCCAAAGGCAGCCGGGGGCCTCAGCCGCTCCTCTCTGCACAGGAGCGCCTCTGCAGCTTCACAAGACCGGCCAAACACCTCAGTCTGGGAGAACTGGACCTGTCATCCTGCACCTCCTTACCAGTGTCTATTGTCCCTTCCACCGCTCCATTACGAGCCTATTGATGGAAGTACACTGCAACTACCACCCAGAACAGGACCCTCTCTCCCAGAAGGGACTGGCCCTGCTGTCCTGCCAGGGCAAGAGGTGCAGCCCTCCAACCAGGGAATAGTTTGTTAGAAAAGTTATACTGACTGCTAAAAATGTAGGAGGTTTATTAAAAATTTATTAAAAATACAACCGGAGACTGAATACATAAAATATTAGAGTGCCCGGCGTAGTGGATTTTCCCTGTCCATGTGCTCATCCACACAATGGAGGTTTTGCCTTTTCATTCTTTTGCCCTTCTTAAAGTTCTGTCCATCAACTCCTTTTTTGCTGTCCAGCGGTGGAGTTTACTTCCTTACATCTCAATTGGAGCTCAGGTGCTGCTCTTGTAACAAGGTGACCCTCTTCAATGTCCCGAACTCAGGTCGCTCCATGAGAACAACACAAAGGGGGGTAAAACAGAACTCTGTAAAACTTCTCTTTACATACATACATTATATTTGTCTTTTAATTGTGAGAGTCAACTATCACATTACTCATCTGTCACAGGCTTGATTCCAGCAACATATTTGGGCTTCAGCTCATGTGTCTGTGTGCTACCTCCAGCACTGGCGCAGCTGCTTGTCTGGTGGACAGGCAGCAGCCAGGCATGGGGCTCCTGGGGCTAACAGCAACCTCATGTTATCTTTGTTTTTCATTTTGAAAAAAGTTATATAAGTGTTTCATTTGTAGCATCTAATAAAAGTTTTTCATAGAATGGAGACCCCAGATATTTGTTCCACTTTACTTCAAGAGTTCTGTGTTTGTCAAAGGAGTTTTACAGTTGCAGATACCTAGAATCTTCTGACACTTTGGCAATACAAACAAAAAAAAAAAATTGTTTTTAATTCATAATGTTTACTCTTGCCCAGCCGGGACAAGACCAGCCCAGCCCACGGGAATTGTTATGCTCCGGGCACTTGGTACTGAGCAGTCCTGCCGGGGAACCTCCGTGGGAGAGATGTCCCAAAACTGGGAGAGACTGCACGGGGTGCCCAAGGTGGGGAAAGGGCAGAGGGCGAGAGCAAGGCTCCAGTGTGTCCTGAGAGGGCCTGGCTATGTGTCCTTGGGCTGGAGGAGCTGTCACAGGGCAGGGAGGGCCAGGGCTGGCAGGGGCTGCTCAGGGATGGGTTTTGGCCCGGGTCCCTCCAAGCAGCGACTGCCCAAGCAGCTGCGCTGGCCCCGGGCTCTCCTCCGGCCGGCTGGGCTTTGCTGGGTGGCACAGCCTGTGCCGAGGGGCGGCAAGGTGCCTGCAGGCCCCAGCTCTGGGGGAAGCAGAGAACGTCCTGGCCGTATCCACCGTGCTGCCAGCTCAGCAGTACAGCACAGCGCGGGCTCACGCTCCCCACCGAACCTGTAGAGCTTCAAAGCAAGACAGGAACACATGCCCTGAATCCACTTTGATGAGTCTCAAGGATTTTCTGCTCGCAGCATGGACACAAGCAGTGCATGATAGGTACAGCATAGACTCTGTTCAGTGTGTCACTTGCCATGGCCTCTTTCACAGTCATATCCTTCCCCCTTCACATGTCCTGCCAAACACCTAAGGGAGAACTGGACCTCTAATCGCACATCTCCATGCCATGCGTAATTTCCCTGTCACAGCTGCTTTATCAACTGCTGCTGTGCGGATGCTGCCACCACCCAAACAAGGTCCTCTACCTCTGAAGGCACTGGCCCCGCTCTCAGGCCCTTGCTGAAGGTGAGTAGGGCTTGGCCCAACTCTTCTGTTACCATAAAGACATGGAGCTGTCACCCCAGTGTTCGGGTGGTACCACCAGCAAAGCCCAGCCGGCACCAGCTCTGGCTGAGCTCTATGCCCAGGAGCAGCCGTGGATGCCCACGGTGAGGGCAGGCAGGAGCCAGGCAGGGGCTGCTGTGAGCAGCAGCGGGGCCCCGAGGGGCTGGGCGAGCCCATGCTGAGCGTCCCTGGGCTGAGGGCCCATTTCCTTCAGTGGGATCATCTGGGCCTGCAGCTCCTCCAGTGGCATGCCCAGGAAAGAGGGAAGCCATCAAGAGCCTGTGAGTCACAGGGACGGGGTGTGGCTTCCTCCCTCCTTGGGTAGCGGGCTGGTTAAAAGAGGCCTCTAGGGAGCGCGGCGAACAGGAGCGGGCAAACAGGGCTGTGGCTCGCCTCTGAAGGGCAGTTCGCGAGGCAGTTGGCACAGGCAGGGCAAGCAGGAAGGTTGCAGCTTTTCTTTCTAGTCAGGTTTACTGTGTGTTGTTTGCAGCGTTTCTGTTGGTTGATTGGTTTTGGGGTTACTGGTAGTAATGGTTTTTACGTGATTGAAAAGTGTAGATAATACGAGTGTATGTAATCAGATGGAACCCTCCAAAAAGGATGCATCTGTCCAGACCCATTCCTGTGCAGAGTGTTTGAGCTCAGCGGTGGATTCAGGGGGAGTTGTGGAGAAAACCTGCCTGCGGTGTGAACAGGTGAACAATCTCCTTTCACTGGTGCCGAGCTTAGGGAGCAAGTTGAAAGACTCAGGAGTATCAGCGAAAGAGAAAGGGAAATAGATTGGTGGAGTTCAGCCCTTCCATCCTTAAGGGAGGCCCAGCAAGAGTCAGAGGACTCCCATGCCTCTCACTGTCAGGCAATAGAGGGGCACCTGGTAGATGAAGGAGAGTGGAAATGGGTCCCTGCCCAGGGAGGGTATGATAAAAATTCCTCCCGACCCCCATCCCCTAGCCAGGTGCCACTTCAGATTAGGTATGCGCCCCTGGATCTAGAGACTCAGCCAGATGATTTAGAAGAAGCTTATCTGCCCAGTGAGCCTCCCAGTTATCATTAACCTATAAGATGGATCACTACCTCTAATATCAAAAGATAAGAAGGGTAATTGTAGTGGCTGATTCCCTTCTGAGGGAGCAGGGGGCCCCGTACGTCGACCGAACCCCACCCCACAGGGAGGTCTGCTGCCTCCCTGGGGCCCGGGGACGAAAGATCACTGAGACACTGCCTGGGCTGATTCAGTCCTCTGATTATTACCCACTGCTGATACTCCAGGCTGGCAGCGATGAGATTGAAAGAGGAGTGTCAGGACAATTAAAAGGGACTTTAGGGCACTGGGACAAGTGGTTGAGGGACGGGGGCACAGGTAGTCCTTTCCTCAGTCCCTTTGGTGGCTGGGAAAAACGGTGGAAAGGAACAGGAGAGCTCAAACTATCAATGAGTGTTGCAAGGGTTGGTGTCAGCAGCAGAATTTTGGATTCTTTGATCATGGGGCAACTTTTATGGCACCTGGCCTGCTGCAACCAGATGCTCTCCATCTCTCTGTTAAAGGCAGAAGGCTTTTAGCTGAGAGCTAGCAGACCTTGTTGAGAGGGCTTTAAACTAGGTTTCAAGGGGGGAAGGAGATATAGCTGGGCTCTCTGGAAGCAGGCCCAAGGATGGTAAGCCTGAGTTAGGGATGGAATCAGCAGCCCAGCTGAGGTGCATGCACACCAATGCACACAGCATGGGCAACAAACAAGAAGAGCTGGAGGCCATGGTGCAGCAGCAGAGCTGCAGAGCTATGCTATGATTGCCATCACAGAAACAGGGTGGGATGACTCACATGGCTGGAGCACTGCCCTGGATAGCTACAAGCTCTTCAGGAGAGACACGAGAGGGAGAAGAGGTGGAGGGGTGGCCCTTTATTTAAAGAATAAAAAAGGGAGGCTTTGGACACCATGGATATTGGAACTAATTGGCAGAATGTTGAATGCCTATGGTAAGAATTAGGGGGAAGGCCAACAAGGCTGACATCCTACTGAGAGTCTGTTATCATCCACCAGGCAGGAAGAAGAGGTGGACAACTCATTCTATAAGCAGCTAGAGAATGTTTCAGGATCATCAGCCCTTGTTCTTGTAGGCGACTTCAACTTGCCAGACATCTGCTGGGAACTCAATACAGCAGAAAAAAAGCAGCCCAGGAAATCTGTAGAGTGTGTGGAGGACAACTGTTTGTTGCAGCTGGTGGGCG
>NW_027099906.1:0-123713 GCF_031753505.1 Anomalospiza imberbis
GAGTGGCCGGCTGCCTGCAAAATATCCGAACGGACGAGGATATGTCCCAGACCCAACCTGCCCCCACCTCAAACCTGTGCTGCCCTGACAGTCCCAAGGGAACCCTACAAACTGACATCAGGAACCTGGGCTTGCAACTTGTCTTTCCCAGGGAAAAGGGCCGGTCTTTGTCTCCAGACAAAGTGGCCCTGAGTGGCCGGCTGCCTGCAAAATATCCGAAAGGACGAGGATATGTCCCAGACCCAACCTGCCCCCACCTCAAACCTGTGCTGCCCTGACAGTCCCAGGGGAACCCTACAAACTGACATCAGGAACCTGGGCTTGCAACTTGTCTTTCCCAGGGAAAAGGGCCGGTCTTTGTCTCCAGGGGCTGTGGCCCTGAGTGGCCGGCTGCCTGCAAAATATCCGAACGGACGAGGATATGTCCCAGACCCAACCTGCCCCCACCTCAAACCTGTGCTGCCCTGACAGTCCCAAGGGAACCCTACAAACTGACATCAGGAACCTGGGCTTGCAACTTGTCTTTCCCAGGGAAAAGGGCCGGTCTTTGTCTCCAGACAAAGTGGCCCTGAGTGGCCGGCTGCCTGCAAAATATCCGAACGGACGAGGATATGTCCCAGACCCAACCTGCCCCCACCTCAAACCTGTGCTGCCCTGACAGTCCCAAGGGAACCCTACAAACTGACATCAGGAACCTGGGCTTGCAACTTGTCTTTCCCAGGGAAAAGGGCCGGTCTTTGTCTCCAGGGGCCTGTGGCCCTGAGTGGCCGTCTGACTGCAAAATATCCGAACGGACGAGGATATGTCCCAGACCCAACCTGCCCCCACCTCAAACCTGTGCTGCCCTGACAGTCCCAAGGGAACCCTACAAGCTGACATCAGGAACCTGGGCTGGCCACTTGTCTTTCCCAGGGAAAAGGGCCGGTCTTTGTCTCCAGACAAAGTGGCCCTGAGTGGCCGGCTGCCTGCAAAATATCCGAACGGACGAGGATATGTCCCAGACCCAACCTGCCCCCACCTCAAACCTGTGCTGCCCTGACAGTCCCAAGGGAACCCTACAAACTGACATCAGGAACCTGGGCTTGCAACTTGTCTTTCCAGGTAAAAGGGCCGGGCTTTGTCTCAAGGGCCTGTGGCCCTGAGTGGCCGGCTGCCTGCAAAATATCCGAACGGACGAGGATATGTCCCAGACCCAACCTGCCCCCACCTCAAACCTGTGCTGCCCTGACAGTCCCAAGGGAACCCTACAAACTGACATCAGGAACCTGGGCTTGCAACTTGTCTTTCCCAGGGAAAAGGGCCGGTCTTTGTCTCCAGGGGCTGTGGCCCTGAGTGGCCGGCTGCCTGCAAAATATCCAAACGGACGAGGATATGTCCCAGACCCAACCTGCCCCCACCTCAAACCTGTGCTGCCCTGACAGTCCCAAGGGAACCCTACAAACTGACATCAGGAACCTGGGCTTGCCACTTGTCTTTCCCAGGGAAAAGGGCCGGTCTTTGTCTCCAGGGGCTGTGGCCCTGAGTGGCTGGCTGCCTGCAAAATATCCGAACGGACGAGGATATGTCCCAGACCCAACCTGCCCCCACCTCAAACCTGTGCTGCCCTGACAGTCCCAAGGGAACCCTACAAACTGACATCAGGAACCTGGGCTTGCAACTTGTCTTTCCCAAGGAAAAGGGCCGGTCTTTGTCTCCAGACAAAGTGGCCCTGAGTGGCCGGCTGCCTGCAAAATATCCGAACGGACGAGGATATGTCCCAGACCCAACCTGCCCCCACCTCAAACCTGTGCTGCCCTGACAGTCCCAAGGGAACCCTACAAACTGACATCAGGAACCTGGCTTGCAACTTGTCTTTCCCAGGGAAAAGGGCCGGGCTTTGTCTCCAGGGGCCTGTGGCCCTGAGTGGCCGTCTGACTGCAAAATATCCGAACGGACGAGGATATGTCCCAGACCCAACCTGCCCCCACCTCAAACCTGTGCTGCCCTGACAGTCCCAAGGGAACCCTACAATCTGACATCAGGAACCTGGGCTGGCCACTTTTCTTTCCCAGGGAAAAGGGCCGGTCTTTGTCTCCAGACAAAGTGGCCCTGAGTGGCCGGCTGCCTGCAAAATATCCGAACGGACGAGGATATGTCCCAGACCCAACCTGCCCCCACCTCAAACCTGTGCTGCCCTGACAGTCCCAAGGGAACCCTACAAACTGACATCAGGAACCTGGCCTTGCAACTTGTCTTTCCCAGGGAAAAGGGCCGGTCTTTGTCTCCAGACAAAGTGGCCCTGAGTGGCCGGCTGCCTGCAAAATATCCAAACGGACGAGGATATGTCCCAGACCCAACCTGCCCCCACCTCAAACCTGTGCTGCCCTGACAGTCCCAAGGGAACCCTACAAACTGACATCAGGAACCTGGGCTGGCCACTTGTCTTTCCCAGGGAAAAGGGCCGGTCTTTGTCTCCAGACAAAGTGGCCCTGAGTGGCCGGCTGCCTGCAAAATATCCAAACGGACGAGGATATGTCCCAGACCCAACCTGCCCCCACCTCAAACCTGTGCTGCCCTGACAGTCCCAAGGGAACCCTACAAACTGACATCAGGAACCTGGGCTTGCAACTTGTCTTTCCCAGGGAAAAGGGCCGGGCTTTGTCTCAAGGGCCTGTGGCCCTGAGTGGCCGGCTGCCTGCAAAATATCCGAACGGACGAGGATATGTCCCAGACCCAACCTGCCCCCACCTCAAACCTGTGCTGCCCTGACAGTCCCAAGGGAACCCTACAAACTGACATCAGGAACCTGGGCTTGCAACTTGTCTTTCCCAGGGAAAAGGGCCGGTCTTTGTCTCCAGGGGCTGTGGCCCTGAGTGGCCGGCTGCCTGCAAAATATCCAAACGGACGAGGATATGTCCCAGACCCAACCTGCCCCCACCTCAAACCTGTGCTGCCCTGACAGTCCCAAGGGAACCCTACAAACTGACATCAGGAACCTGGGCTTGCCACTTGTCTTTCCCAGGGAAAAGGGCCGGTCTTTGTCTCCAGGGGCTGTGGCCCTGAGTGGCCGGCTGCCTGCAAAATATCCGAACGGACGAGGATATGTCCCAGACCCAACCTGCCCCCACCTCAAACCTGTGCTGCCCTGACAGTCCCAAGGGAACCCTACAAACTGACATCAGGAACCTGGGCTTGAAATTTTTCTTTCCAAGGGAAAAGGGCCAGAATTTGTCTCCAAGGGCCTGTGGCCCTGAGTGGCCGTCTGACTGCAAAATATCCGAACGGACGAGGATATGTGCCAGACCCAACCTGCCCCCACCTCAAACCTGTGCTGCCCTGACAGTCCCAAGGGAACCCTACAAACTGACATCAGGAACCTGGGATGGCCACTTTTCTTTCCCAGGGAAAAGGGCCGGTCTTTGTCTCCAGGGGCTGTGGCCCTGAGTGGCCGGCTGCCTGCAAAATATCCGAACGGACGAGGATATGTCCCAGACCCAACCTGCCCCCACCTAAAACCTGTGCTGCCCTGACAGTCCCAAGGGAACCCTACAAACTGACATCAGGAACCTGGGCTTGCAACTTGTCTTTCCAGGGAAAAGGGCCGGTCTTTGTCTCCAGGGGCTGTGGCCCTGAGTGGCCGGCTGCCTGCAAAATATCCAAACGGACGAGGATATGTCCCAGACCCAACCTGCCCCCACCTCAAACCTGTGCTGCCCTGACAGTCCCAAGGGAACCCTACAAACTGACATCAGGAACCTGGGCTTGCAACTTGTCTTTCCCAGGGAAAAGGGCCGTCTTTGTCTCCAGACAAAGTGGCCCTGAGTGGCCGGCTGCCTGCAAAATATCCGAACGGACGAGGATATGTCCCAGACCCAACCTGCCCCCACCTCAAACCTGTGCTGCCCTGACAGTCCCAAGGGAACCCTACAAACTGACATCAGGAACCTGGGCTGGCCACTTGTCTTTCCCAGGGAAAAGGGCCGGTCTTTGTCTCCAGACAAAGTGGCCCTGAGTGGCCGGCTGCCTGCAAAATATCCAAACGGACGAGGATATGTCCCAGACCCAACCTGCCCCCACCTCAAACCTGTGCTGCCCTGACAGTCCCAAGGGAACCCTACAAACTGACATCAGGAACCTGGGCTTGCAACTTGTCTTTCCCAGGGAAAAGGGCCGGTCTTTGTCTCCAGACAAAGTGGCCCTGAGTGGCCGGCTGCCTGCAAAATATCCGAACGGACGAGGATATGTCCCAGACCCAACCTGCCCCCACCTCAAACCTGTGCTGCCCTGACAGTCCCAAGGGAACCCTACAAACTGACATCAGGAACCTGGGCTTGCAACTTGTCTTTCCCAGGGAAAAGGGCCGGTCTTTGTCTCCAGACAAAGTGGCCCTGAGTGGCCGGCTGCCTGCAAAATATCCGAACGGACGAGGATATGTCCCAGACCCAACCTGCCCCCACCTCAAACCTGTGCTGCCCTGACAGTCCCAAGGGAACCCTACAAACTGACATCAGGAACCTGGGATGGCCACTTTTCTTTCCCAGGGAAAAGGGCCGGTCTTTGTCTCCAGACAAAGTGGCCCTGAGTGGCCGGCTGCCTGCAAAATATCCGAACGGACGAGGATATGTCCCAGACCCAACCTGCCCCCACCTCAAACCTGTGCTGCCCTGACAGTCCCAAGGGAACCCTACAAACTGACATCAGGAACCTGGGCTTGCAACTTGTCTTTCCCAGGATAAAGGGCCGGTCTTTGTCTCCAGGGGCTGTGGCCCTGAGTGGCCGGCTGCCTGCAAAATATCCGAACGGACGAGGATATGTCCCAGACCCAACCTGCCCCCACCTCAAACCTGTGCTGCCCTGACAGTCCCAGGGGAACCCTACAAACTGACATCAGGAACCTGGGCTTGCAACTTGTCTTTCCCAGGGAAAAGGGCCGGTCTTTGTCTCCAGGGGCTGTGGCCCTGAGTGGCCGGCTGCCTGCAAAATATCCGAACGGACGAGGATATGTCCCAGACCCAACCTGCCCCCACCTCAAACCTGTGCTGCCCTGACAGTCCCAAGGGAACCCTGCAAACTGACATCAGGAACCTGGGCTTGCCACTTGTCTTTCCCAGGGAAAAGGGCCGGTCTTTGTCTCCAGGGGCTGTGGCCCTGAGTGGCCGGCTGCCTGCAAAATATCCGAACGGACGAGGATATGTCCCAGACCCAACCTGCCCCCACCTCAAACCTGTGCTGCCCTGACAGTCCCAAGGGAACCCTACAAACTGACATCAGGAACCTGGGCTTGCAACTTGTCTTTCCCAGGGAAAAGGGCCGGGCTTTGTCTCCAGGGGCCTGTGGCCCTGAGTGGCCGGCTGCCTGCAAAATATCCGAACAGACGAGGATATGTCCCAGACCCAACCTGCCCCCACCTCAAACCTGTGCTGCCCTGACAGTCCCAAGGGAACCCTACAAACTGACATCAGGAACCTGGGCTTGCAACTTGTCTTTCCCAGGGAAAAGGGCCGGTCTTTGTCTCCAGGGGCCTGTGGCCCTGAGTGGCCGTCTGACTGCAAAATATCCGAACGGACGAGGATATGTCCCAGACCCAACCTGCCCCCACCTCAAACCTGTGCTGCCCTGACAGTCCCAAGGGAACCCTACAAGCTGACATCAGGAACCTGGGCTGGCCACTTGTCTTTCCCAGGGAAAAGGGCCGGTCTTTGTCTCCAGGGGCTGTGGCCCTGAGTGGCCGGCTGCCTGCAAAATATCCAAACGGACGAGGATATGTCCCAGACCCAACCTGCCCCCACCTCAAACCTGTGCTGCCCTGACAGTCCCAAGGGAACCCTACAAACTGACATCAGGAACCTGGGCTTGAAATTTTTCTTTCCAAGGGAAAAGGGCCAGAATTTGTCTCCAAGGGCCTGTGGCCCTGAGTGGCCGTCTGACTGCAAAATATCCGAACGGACGAGGATATGTGCCAGACCCAACCTGCCCCCACCTCAAACCTGTGCTGCCCTGACAGTCCCAAGGGAACCCTACAAACTGACATCAGGAACCTGGGCTTGCAACTTGTCTTTCCCAAGGAAAAGGGCCGGTCTTTGTCTCCAGACAAAGTGGCCGTGAGTGGCCGGCTGCCTGCAAAATATCCGAACGGACGAGGATATGTCCCAGACCCAACCTGCCCCCACCTCAAACCTGTGCTGCCCTGACAGTCCCAAGGGAACCCTACAAACTGACATCAGGAACCTGGGCTTGCAACTTGTCTTTCCCAGGGAAAAGGGCCGGTCTTTGTCTCCAGGGGCTGTGGCCCTGAGTGGCCGGCTGCCTGCAAAATATCCAAACGGACGAGGATATGTCCCAGACCCAACCTGCCCCCACCTCAAACCTGTGCTGCCCTGACAGTCCCAAGGGAACCCTACAAACTGACATCAGGAACCTGGGCTTGCCACTTGTCTTTCCCAGGGAAAAGGGCCGGTCTTTGTCTCCAGGGGCTGTGGCCCTGAGTGGCCGGCTGCCTGCAAAATATCCGAACGGACGAGGATATGTCCCAGACCCAACCTGCCCCCACCTCAAACCTGTGCTGCCCTGACAGTCCCAAGGGAACCCTACAAACTGACATCAGGAACCTGGGCTTGAAATTTTTCTTTCCAAGGGAAAAGGGCCAGAATTTGTCTCCAAGGGCCTGTGGCCCTGAGTGGCCGTCTGACTGCAAAATATCCAAACGGACGAGGATATGTGCCAGACCCAACCTGCCCCCACCTCAAACCTGTGCTGCCCTGACAGTCCCAAGGGAACCCTACAAACTGACATCAGGAACCTGGGATGGCCACTTTTCTTTCCCAGGGAAAAGGGCCGGTCTTTGTCTCCAGGGGCTGTGGCCCTGAGTGGCCGGCTGCCTGCAAAATATCCGAACGGACGAGGATATGTCCCAGACCCAACCTGCCCCCACCTAAAACCTGTGCTGCCCTGACAGTCCCAAGGGAACCCTACAAACTGACATCAGGAACCTGGGCTTGCAACTTGTCTTTCCCAGGGAAAAGGGCCGGTCTTTGTCTCCAGGGGCTGTGGCCCTGAGTGGCCGGCTGCCTGCAAAATATCCAAACGGACGAGGATATGTCCCAGACCCAACCTGCCCCCACCTCAAACCTGTGCTGCCCTGACAGTCCCAAGGGAACCCTACAAACTGACATCAGGAACCTGGGCTTGCAACTTGTCTTTCCCAGGGAAAAGGGCCGGTCTTTGTCTCCAGACAAAGTGGCCCTGAGTGGCCGGCTGCCTGCAAAATATCCGAACGGACGAGGATATGTCCCAGACCCAACCTGCCCCCACCTCAAACCTGTGCTGCCCTGACAGTCCCAAGGGAACCCTACAAACTGACATCAGGAACCTGGGCTTGCAACTTGTCTTTCCCAGGATAAAGGGCCGGTCTTTGTCTCCAGGGGCTGTGGCCCTGAGTGGCCGGCTGCCTGCAAAATATCCGAACGGACGAGGATATGTCCCAGACCCAACCTGCCCCCACCTCAAACCTGTGCTGCCCTGACAGTCCCAGGGGAACCCTACAAACTGACATCAGGAACC
The DNA here is from genome assembly GCF_031753505.1 of Anomalospiza imberbis. Lineage (NCBI taxonomy): Eukaryota > Metazoa > Chordata > Aves > Passeriformes > Viduidae > Anomalospiza > Anomalospiza imberbis. The sequence goes on from NW_027099906.1 coordinate 7,540, forward strand.
TGGGCTTGCAACTTGTCTTTCCCAGGGAAAAGGGCCGGTCTTTGTCTCCAGGGGCTGTGGCCCTGAGTGGCCGGCTGCCTGCAAAATATCCGAACGGACGAGGATATGTCCCAGACCCAACCTGCCCCCACCTCAAACCTGTGCTGCCCTGACAGTCCCAAGGGAACCCTGCAAACTGACATCAGGAACCTGGGCTTGCCACTTGTCTTTCCCAGGGAAAAGGGCCGGTCTTTGTCTCCAGGGGCTGTGGCCCTGAGTGGCCGGCTGCCTGCAAAATATCCGAACGGACGAGGATATGTCCCAGACCCAACCTGCCCCCACCTCAAACCTGTGCTGCCCTGACAGTCCCAAGGGAACCCTACAAACTGACATCAGGAACCTGGGCTTGCAACTTGTCTTTCCCAGGGAAAAGGGCCGGGCTTTGTCTCCAGGGGCCTGTGGCCCTGAGTGGCCGGCTGCCTGCAAAATATCCGAACAGACGAGGATATGTCCCAGACCCAACCTGCCCCCACCTCAAACCTGTGCTGCCCTGACAGTCCCAAGGGAACCCTACAAACTGACATCAGGAACCTGGGCTTGCAACTTGTCTTTCCCAGGGAAAAGGGCCGGTCTTTGTCTCCAGGGGCCTGTGGCCCTGAGTGGCCGTCTGACTGCAAAATATCCGAACGGACGAGGATATGTCCCAGACCCAACCTGCCCCCACCTCAAACCTGTGCTGCCCTGACAGTCCCAAGGGAACCCTACAAGCTGACATCAGGAACCTGGGCTGGCCACTTGTCTTTCCCAGGGAAAAGGGCCGGTCTTTGTCTCCAGGGGCTGTGGCCCTGAGTGGCCGGCTGCCTGCAAAATATCCAAACGGACGAGGATATGTCCCAGACCCAACCTGCCCCCACCTCAAACCTGTGCTGCCCTGACAGTCCCAAGGGAACCCTACAAACTGACATCAGGAACCTGGGCTTGAAATTTTTCTTTCCAAGGGAAAAGGGCCAGAATTTGTCTCCAAGGGCCTGTGGCCCTGAGTGGCCGTCTGACTGCAAAATATCCGAACGGACGAGGATATGTGCCAGACCCAACCTGCCCCCACCTCAAACCTGTGCTGCCCTGACAGTCCCAAGGGAACCCTACAAACTGACATCAGGAACCTGGGCTTGCAACTTGTCTTTCCCAAGGAAAAGGGCCGGTCTTTGTCTCCAGACAAAGTGGCCCTGAGTGGCCGGCTGCCTGCAAAATATCCGAACGGACGAGGATATGTCCCAGACCCAACCTGCCCCCACCTCAAACCTGTGCTGCCCTGACAGTCCCAAGGGAACCCTACAAACTGACATCAGGAACCTGGGCTTGCCACTTGTCTTTCCCAGGGAAAAGGGCTGGTCTTTGTCTCCAGACAAAGTGGCCCTGAGTGGCCGGCTGCCTGCAAAATATCCGAACAGACGAGGATATGTCCCAGACCCAACCTGCCCCCACCTCAAACCTGTGCTGCCCTGACAGTCCCAAGGGAACCCTACAAACTGACATCAGGAACCTGGGCTTGCAACTTGTCTTTCCCAGGGAAAAGGGCCGGTCTTTGTCTCCAGGGGCTGTGGCCCTGAGTGGCCGGCTGCCTGCAAAATATCCAAACGGACGAGGATATGTCCCAGACCCAACCTGCCCCCACCTCAAACCTGTGCTGCCCTGACAGTCCCAAGGGAACCCTACAAACTGACATCAGGAACCTGGGATGGCCACTTGTCTTTCCCAGGGAAAAGGGCCGGTCTTTGTCTCCAGGGGCTGTGGCCCTGAGTGGCTGGCTGCCTGCAAAATATCCGAACGGACGAGGATATGTCCCAGACCCAACCTGCCCCCACCTCAAACCTGTGCTGCCCTGACAGTCCCAAGGGAACCCTACAAACTGACATCAGGAACCTGGGCTTGAAATTTTTCTTTCCAAGGGAAAAGGGCCAGAATTTGTCTCCAGGGGCTGTGGCCCTGAGTGGCCGTCTGACTGCAAAATATCCGAACGGACGAGGATATGTGCCAGACCCAACCTGCCCCCACCTCAAACCTGTGCTGCCCTGACAGTCCCAAGGGAACCCTACAAACTGACATCAGGAACCTGGGCTTGCAACTTGTCTTTCCCAGGGAAAAGGGCCGGTCTTTGTCTCCAGACAAAGTGGCCCTGAGTGGCCGGCTGCCTGCAAAATATCCGAACGGACGAGGATATGTCCCAGACCCAACCTGCCCCCACCTCAAACCTGTGCTGCCCTGACAGTCCCAAGGGAACCCTACAAACTGACATCAGGAACCTGGGATGGCCACTTTTCTTTCCCAGGGAAAAGGGCCGGTCTTTGTCTCCAGGGGCTGTGGCCCTGAGTGGCCGGCTGCCTGCAAAATATCCGAACGGACGAGGATATGTCCCAGACCCAACCTGCCCCCACCTCAAACCTGTGCTGCCCTGACAGTCCCAAGGGAACCCTACAAACTGACATCAGGAACCTGGCCTTGCAACTTGTCTTTCCCAGGGAAAAGGGCCGGTCTTTGTCTCCAGACAAAGTGGCCCTGAGTGGCCGGCTGCCTGCAAAATATCCAAACGGACGAGGATATGTCCCAGACCCAACCTGCCCCCACCTCAAACCTGTGCTGCCCTGACAGTCCCAAGGGAACCCTACAAACTGACATCAGGAACCTGGGCTTGCCACTTGTCTTTCCCAGGGAAAAGGGCCGGTCTTTATCTCCAGGGGCTGTGGCCCTGAGTGGCTGGCTGCCTGCAAAATATCCGAACGGACGAGGATATGTCCCAGACCCAACCTGCCCCCACCTCAAACCTGTGCTGCCCTGACAGTCCCAAGGGAACCCTACAAACTGACATCAGGAACCTGGGCTGGCCACTTTTCTTTCCCAGGGAAAAGGGCCAGTCTTTGTCTCCAGGGGCCTGTGGCCCTGAGTGGCCGGCTGCCTGCAAAATATCCGAACGGACGAGGATATGTCCCAGACCCAACCTGCCCCCACCTCAAACCTGTGCTGCCCTGACAGTCCCAAGGGAACCCTACAAGCTGACATCAGGAACTTGGGCTGGCCACTTGTCTTTCCCAGGGAAAAGGGCCGGTCTTTGTCTCCAGGGGCTGTGGCCCTGAGTGGCCGGCTGCCTGCAAAATATCCAAACGGACGAGGATATGTCCCAGACCCAACCTGCCCCCACCTCAAACCTGTGCTGCCCTGACAGTCCCAAGGGAACCCTACAAACTGACATCAGGAACCTGGGCTTGCAACTTGTCTTTCCAGGTAAAAGGGCCGGGCTTTGTCTCAAGGGCCTGTGGCCCTGAGTGGCCGGCTGCCTGCAAAATATCCGAACGGACGAGGATATGTCCCAGACCCAACCTGCCCCCACCTCAAACCTGTGCTGCCCTGACAGTCCCAAGGGAACCCTACAAACTGACATCAGGAACCTGGGATGGCCACTTGTCTTTCCCAGGGAAAAGGGCCGGGCTTTGTCTCCAGGGGCTGTGGCCCTGAGTGGCCGGCTGCCTGCAAAATATCCAAACGGACGAGGATATGTCCCAGACCCAACCTGCCCCCACCTCAAACCTGTGCTGCCCTGACAGTCCCAAGGGAACCCTACAAACTGACATCAGGAACCTGGGCTTGCAACTTGTCTTTCCCAGGGAAAAGGGCCGGTCTTTGTCTCCAGGGGCTGTGGCCCTGAGTGGCCGGCTGCCTGCAAAATATCCAAACGGACGAGGATATGTCCCAGACCCAACCTGCCCCCACCTCAAACCTGTGCTGCCCTGACAGTCCCAAGGGAACCCTACAAACTGACATCAGGAACCTGGGCTTGAAATTTTTCTTTCCAAGGGAAAAGGGCCAGAATTTGTCTCCAAGGGCCTGTGGCCCTGAGTGGCCGTCTGACTGCAAAATATCCGAACGGACGAGGATATGTCCCAGACCCAACCTGCCCCCACCTCAAACCTGTGCTGCCCTGACAGTCCCAAGGGAACCCTACAAACTGACATCAGGAACCTGGGCTTGCAACTTGTCTTTCCCAGGGAAAAGGGCCGGTCTTTGTCTCCAGGGGCTGTGGCCCTGAGTGGCCGGCTGCCTGCAAAATATCCGAACGGACGAGGATATGTCCCAGACCCAACCTGCCCCCACCTCAAACCTGTGCTGCCCTGACAGTCCCAAGGGAACCCTACAAACTGACATCAGGAACCTGGGCTTGCAACTTGTCTTTCCCAGGGAAAAGGGCCGGTCTTTGTCTCCAGGGGCTGTGGCTCTGAGTGGCCGGCTGCCTGCAAAAAATCCGAACGGACGAGGATATGTCCCAGACCCAACCTGCCCCCACCTCAAACCTGTGCTGCCCTGACAGTCCCAAGGGAACCCTACAAACTGACATCAGGAACCTGGGCTTGCAACTTGTCTTTCCCAAGGAAAAGGGCCGGTCTTTGTCTCCAGACAAAGTGGCCCTGAGTGGCCGGCTGCCTGCAAAATATCCGAACGGACGAGGATATGTCCCAGACCCAACCTGCCCCCACCTCAAACCTGTGCTGCCCTGACAGTCCCAAGGGAACCCTACAAACTGACATCAGGAACCTGGGCTTGCAACTTGTCTTTCCCAGGGAAAAGGGCCGGTCTTTGTCTCCAGGGGCTGTGGCCCTGAGTGGCCGGCTGCCTGCAAAATATCCGAACGGACGAGGATATGTCCCAGACCCAACCTGCCCCCACCTCAAACCTGTGCTGCCCTGACAGTCCCAAGGGAACCCTACAAACTGACATCAGGAACCTGGGCTTGCAACTTGTCTTTCCCAGGGAAAAGGGCCGGTCTTTGTCTCCAGACAAAGTGGCCCTGAGTGGCCGGCTGCCTGCAAAATATCCGAACGGACGAGGATATGTCCCAGACCCAACCTGCCCCCACCTCAAACCTGTGCTGCCCTGACAGTCCCAAGGGAACCCTACAAACTGACATCAGGAACCTGGGATGGCCACTTTTCTTTCCCAGGGAAAAGGGCCGGTCTTTGTCTCCAGGGGCTGTGGCCCTGAGTGGCCGGCTGCCTGCAAAATATCCGAACGGACGAGGATATGTCCCAGACCCAACCTGCCCCCACCTCAAACCTGTGCTGCCCTGACAGTCCCAAGGGAACCCTACAAACTGACATCAGGAACCTGGGATGGCCACTTGTCTTTCCCAGGGAAAAGGGCCGGTCTTTGTCTCCAGGGGCTGTGGCCCTGAGTGGCCGGCTGCCTGCAAAATATCCGAACGGACGAGGATATGTCCCAGACCCAACCTGCCCCCACCTCAAACCTGTGCTGCCCTGACAGTCCCAAGGGAACCCTACAAACTGACATCAGGAACCTGGGCTTGCAACTTGTCTTTCCCAGGATAAAGGGCCGGTCTTTGTCTCCAGGGGCTGTGGCCCTGAGTGGCCGGCTGCCTGCAAAATATCCGAACGGACGAGGATATGTCCCAGACCCAACCTGCCCCCACCTCAAACCTGTGCTGCCCTGACAGTCCCAAGGGAACCCTACAAGCTGACATCAGGAACCTGGGCTGGCCACTTGTCTTTCCCAGGGAAAAGGGCCGGTCTTTGTCTCCAGACAAAGTGGCCCTGAGTGGCCGGCTGCCTGCAAAATATCCGAACGGACGAGGATATGTCCCAGACCCAACCTGCCCCCACCTCAAACCTGTGCTGCCCTGACAGTCCCAAGGGAACCCTACAAACTGACATCAGGAACCTGGGCTGGCCACTTGTCTTTCCCAGGGAAAAGCGCCGGTCTTTGTCTCCAGGGGCTGTGGCCCTGAGTGGCCGGCTGCCTGCAAAATATCCGAACGGACGAGGATATGTCCCAGACCCAACCTGCCCCCACCTCAAACCTGTGCTGCCCTGACAGTCCCAAGGGAACCCTACAAACTGACATCAGGAACAGGGGCTTGCAACTTGTCTTTCCCAGGGAAAAGGGCCGGTCTTTGTCTCCAGGGGCTGTGGCCCTGAGTGGCCGGCTGCCTGCAAAATATCCGAACGGACGAGGATATGTCCCAGACCCAACCTGCCCCCACCTCAAACCTGTGCTGCCCTGACAGTCCCAAGGGAACCCTACAAACTGACATCAGGAACCTGGGCTTGCAACTTGTCTTTCCCAGGGAAAAGGGCCGGTCTTTGTCTCCAGGGGCTGTGGCCCTGAGTGGCCGGCTGCCTGCAAAATATCCGAACGGACGAGGATATGTCCCAGACCCAACCTGCCCCCACCTCAAACCTGTGCTGCCCTGACAGTCCCAAGGGAACCCTACAAGCTGACATCAGGAACCTGGGCTGGCCACTTGTCTTTCCCAGGGAAAAGGGCCGGTCTTTGTCTCCAGACAAAGTGGCCCTGAGTGGCCGGCTGCCTGCAAAATATCCAAACGGACGAGGATATGTCCCAGACCCAACCTGCCCCCACCTCAAACCTGTGCTGCCCTGACAGTCCCAAGGGAACCCTACAAACTGACATCAGGAACCTGGGCTTGCAACTTGTCTTTCCAGGTAAAAGGGCCGGGCTTTGTCTCAAGGGCCTGTGGCCCTGAGTGGCCGGCTGCCTGCAAAATATCCGAACGGACGAGGATATGTCCCAGACCCAACCTGCCCCCACCTCAAACCTGTGCTGCCCTGACAGTCCCAAGGGAACCCTACAAACTGACATCAGGAACAGGGGCTTGCAACTTGTCTTTCCCAGGGAAAAGGGCCGGTCTTTGTCTCCAGGGGCTGTGGCCCTGAGTGGCCGGCTGCCTGCAAAATATCCGAACGGACGAGGATATGTCCCAGACCCAACCTGCCCCCACCTCAAACCTGTGCTGCCCTGACAGTCCCAAGGGAACCCTACAAACTGACATCAGGAACCTGGGCTTGCAACTTGTCTTTCCAGGTAAAAGGGCCGGGCTTTGTCTCAAGGGCCTGTGGCCCTGAGTGGCCGGCTGCCTGCAAAATATCCGAACGGACGAGGATATGTCCCAGACCCAACCTGCCCCCACCTCAAACCTGTGCTGCCCTGACAGTCCCAGGGGAACCCTACAAACTGACATCAGGAACCTGGGCTTGCAACTTGTCTTTCCCAGGGAAAAGGGCCGGTCTTTGTCTCCAGGGGCTGTGGCCCTGAGTGGCCGGCTGCCTGCAAAATATCCAAACGGACGAGGATATGTCCCAGACCCAACCTGCCCCCACCTCAAACCTGTGCTGCCCTGACAGTCCCAAGGGAACCCTACAAACGTACATCAGGAACCTGGGCTTGCAACTTGTCTTTCCAGGTAAAAGGGCCGGGCTTTGTCTCAAGGGCCTGTGGCCCTGAGTGGCCGGCTGCCTGCAAAATATCCGAACGGACGAGGATATGTCCCAGACCCAACCTGCCCCCACCTCAAACCTGTGCTGCCCTGACAGTCCCAAGGGAACCCTACAAACTGACATCAGGAACCTGGGCTTGCCACTTGTCTTTCCCAGGGAAAAGGGCCGGTCTTTGTCTCCAGGGGCTGTGGCCCTGAGTGGCTGGCTGCCTGCAAAATATCCGAACGGACGAGGATATGTCCCAGACCCAACCTGCCCCCACCTCAAACCTGTGCTGCCCTGACAGTCCCAAGGGAACCCTACAAACTGACATCAGGAACCTGGGCTTGCAACTTGTCTTTCCCAGGGAAAAGGGCCGGTCTTTGTCTCCAGGGGCTGTGGCCCTGAGTGGCCGGCTGCCTGCAAAATATCCGAACGGACGAGGATATGTCCCAGACCCAACCTGCCCCCACCTCAAACCTGTGCTGCCCTGACAGTCCCAAGGGAACCCTACAAACTGACATCAGGAACCTGGGCTGGCCACTTTTCTTTCCCAGGGAAAAGGGCCAGTCTTTGTCTCCAGGGGCCTGTGGCCCTGAGTGGCCGGCTGCCTGCAAAATATCCGAACGGACGAGGATATGTCCCAGACCCAACCTGCCCCCACCTCAAACCTGTGCTGCCCTGACAGTCCCAAGGGAACCCTACAAACTGACATCAGGAACCTGGGCTTGCAACTTGTCTTTCCCAGGGAAAAGGGCCGGTCTTTGTCTCCAGGGGCCTGTGGCCCTGAGTGGCCGTCTGACTGCAAAATATCCGAACGGACGAGGATATGTCCCAGACCCAACCTGCCCCCACCTCAAACCTGTGCTGCCCTGACAGTCCCAAGGGAACCCTACAAGCTGACATCAGGAACCTGGGCTGGCCACTTGTCTTTCCCAGGGAAAAGGGCCGGTCTTTGTCTCCAGACAAAGTGGCCCTGAGTGGCCGGCTGCCTGCAAAATATCCGAACGGACGAGGATATGTCCCAGACCCAACCTGCCCCCACCTCAAACCTGTGCTGCCCTGACAGTCCCAAGGGAACCCTACAAACTGACATCAGGAACCTGGGCTTGCAACTTGTCTTTCCAGGTAAAAGGGCCGGGCTTTGTCTCAAGGGCCTGTGGCCCTGAGTGGCCGGCTGCCTGCAAAATATCCGAACGGACGAGGATATGTCCCAGACCCAACCTGCCCCCACCTCAAACCTGTGCTGCCCTGACAGTCCCAAGGGAACCCTACAAACTGACATCAGGAACCTGGGCTTGCAACTTGTCTTTCCCAGGGAAAAGGGCCGGTCTTTGTCTCCAGGGGCTGTGGCCCTGAGTGGCCGGCTGCCTGCAAAATATCCGAACGGACGAGGATATGTCCCAGACCCAACCTGCCCCCACCTCAAACCTGTGCTGCCCTGACAGTCCCAAGGGAACCCTACAAACTGACATCAGGAACCTGGGCTTGCCACTTGTCTTTCCCAGGGAAAAGGGCTGGTCTTTGTCTCCAGACAAAGTGGCCCTGAGTGGCCGGCTGCCTGCAAAATATCCGAACAGACGAGGATATGTCCCAGACCCAACCTGCCCCCACCTCAAACCTGTGCTGCCCTGACAGTCCCAAGGGAACCCTACAAACTGACATCAGGAACCTGGGCTTGCAACTTGTCTTTCCCAGGGAAAAGGGCCGGTCTTTGTCTCCAGGGGCTGTGGCCCTGAGTGGCCGGCTGCCTGCAAAATATCCAAACGGACGAGGATATGTCCCAGACCCAACCTGCCCCCACCTCAAACCTGTGCTGCCCTGACAGTCCCAAGGGAACCCTACAAACTGACATCAGGAACCTGGGATGGCCACTTGTCTTTCCCAGGGAAAAGGGCCGGTCTTTGTCTCCAGGGGCTGTGGCCCTGAGTGGCTGGCTGCCTGCAAAATATCCGAACGGACGAGGATATGTCCCAGACCCAACCTGCCCCCACCTCAAACCTGTGCTGCCCTGACAGTCCCAAGGGAACCCTACAAACTGACATCAGGAACCTGGGCTTGAAATTTTTCTTTCCAAGGGAAAAGGGCCAGAATTTGTCTCCAGGGGCTGTGGCCCTGAGTGGCCGTCTGACTGCAAAATATCCGAACGGACGAGGATATGTGCCAGACCCAACCTGCCCCCACCTCAAACCTGTGCTGCCCTGACAGTCCCAAGGGAACCCTACAAACTGACATCAGGAACCTGGGCTTGCAACTTGTCTTTCCCAGGGAAAAGGGCCGGTCTTTGTCTCCAGACAAAGTGGCCCTGAGTGGCCGGCTGCCTGCAAAATATCCGAACGGACGAGGATATGTCCCAGACCCAACCTGCCCCCACCTCAAACCTGTGCTGCCCTGACAGTCCCAAGGGAACCCTACAAACTGACATCAGGAACCTGGGATGGCCACTTTTCTTTCCCAGGGAAAAGGGCCGGTCTTTGTCTCCAGGGGCTGTGGCCCTGAGTGGCCGGCTGCCTGCAAAATATCCGAACGGACCAGGATATGTCCCAGACCCAACCTGCCCCCACCTCAAACCTGTGCTGCCCTGACAGTCCCAAGGGAACCCTACAAACTGACATCAGGAACCTGGCCTTGCAACTTGTCTTTCCCAGGATAAAGGGCCGGTCTTTGTCTCCAGGGGCTGTGGCCCTGAGTGGCCGGCTGCCTGCAAAATATCCAAACGGACGAGGATATGTCCCAGACCCAACCTGCCCCCACCTCAAACCTGTGCTGCCCTGAAAGTCCTAAGGGAACCCTACAAACTGACATCAGGAACCTGGGCTTGCAACTTGTCTTTCCCAGGGAAAAGGGCCGGTCTTTGTCTCCAGAGGCTGTGGCCCTGAGTGGCCGGCTGCCTGCAAAATATCCAAACGGACGAGGATATGTCCCAGACCCAACCTGCCCCCACCTCAAACCTGTGCTGCCCTGAAAGTCCTAAGGGAACCCTACAAACTGACATCAGGAACCTGGGCTTGCAACTTGTCTTTCCCAGGGAAAAGGGCCGGTCTTTGTCTCCAGGGGCTGTGGCCCTGAGTGGCCGGCTGCCTGCAAAATATCCAAACGGACGAGGATATGTCCCAGACCCAACCTGCCCCCACCTCAAACCTGTGCTGCCCTGACAGTCCCAAGGGAACCCTACAAACTGACATCAGGAACCTGGGATGGCCACTTGTCTTTCCCAGGGAAAAGGGCCGGTCTTTGTCTCCAGGGGCTGTGGCCCTGAGTGGCTGGCTGCCTGCAAAATATCCGAACGGACGAGGATATGTCCCAGACCCAACCTGCCCCCACCTCAAACCTGTGCTGCCCTGACAGTCCCAAGGGAACCCTACAAACTGACATCAGGAACCTGGGCTTGAAATTTTTCTTTCCAAGGGAAAAGGGCCAGAATTTGTCTCCAGGGGCTGTGGCCCTGAGTGGCCGTCTGACTGCAAAATATCCGAACGGACGAGGATATGTGCCAGACCCAACCTGCCCCCACCTCAAACCTGTGCTGCCCTGACAGTCCCAAGGGAACCCTACAAACTGACATCAGGAACCTGGGCTTGCAACTTGTCTTTCCCAGGGAAAAGGGCCGGTCTTTGTCTCCAGACAAAGTGGCCCTGAGTGGCCGGCTGCCTGCAAAATATCCGAACGGACGAGGATATGTCCCAGACCCAACCTGCCCCCACCTCAAACCTGTGCTGCCCTGACAGTCCCAAGGGAACCCTACAAACTGACATCAGGAACCTGGGATGGCCACTTTTCTTTCCCAGGGAAAAGGGCCGGTCTTTGTCTCCAGGGGCTGTGGCCCTGAGTGGCCGGCTGCCTGCAAAATATCCGAACGGACGAGGATATGTCCCAGACCCAACCTGCCCCCACCTCAAACCTGTGCTGCCCTGACAGTCCCAAGGGAACCCTACAAACTGACATCAGGAACCTGGCCTTGCCACTTGTCTTTCCCAGGATAAAGGGCCGGTCTTTGTCTCCAGGGGCTGTGGCCCTGAGTGGCCGGCTGCCTGCAAAATATCCGAACGGACGAGGATATGTCCCAGACCCAACCTGCCCCCACCTCAAACCTGTGCTGCCCTGAAAGTCCTAAGGGAACCCTACAAACTGACATCAGGAACCTGGGCTTGCAACTTGTCTTTCCCAGGGAAAAGGGCCGGTCTTTGTCTCCAGAGGCTGTGGCCCTGAGTGGCCGGCTGCCTGCAAAATATCCGAACGGACGAGGATATGTCCCAGACCCAACCTGCCCCCACCTCAAACCTGTGCTGCCCTGACAGTCCCAAGGGAACCCTACAAACTGACATCAGGAACCTGGGCTGGCCACTTTTCTTTCCCAGGGAAAAGGGCCAGTCTTTGTCTCCAGGGGCCTGTGGCCCTGAGTGGCCGGCTGCCTGCAAAATATCCGAACGGACGAGGATATGTCCCAGACCCAACCTGCCCCCACCTCAAACCTGTGCTGCCCTGACAGTCCCAAGGGAACCCTACAAACGTACATCAGGAACCTGGGCTTGCCACTTGTCTTTCCCAGGGAAAAGGGCCGGTCTTTGTCTCCAGGGGCTGTGGCCCTGAGTGGCTGGCTGCCTGCAAAATATCCAAACGGACGAGGATATGTCCCAGACCCAACCTGCCCCCACCTCAAACCTGTGCTGCCCTGACAGTCCCAAGGGAACCCTACAAACTGACATCAGGAACCTGGGCTTGCAACTTGTCTTTCCAGGTAAAAGGGCCGGGCTTTGTCTCCAGGGACTGTGGCCGTGAGTGGCCGGCTGCCTGCAAAATATCCGAACGGACGAGGATATGTCCCAGACCCAACCTGCCCCCACCTCAAACCTGTGCTGCCCTGACAGTCCCAAGGGAACCCTACAAACTGACATCAGGAACCTGGGCTTGCCACTTGTCTTTCCCAGGGAAAAGGGCCGGTCTTTGTCTCCAGGGGCTGTGGCCCTGAGTGGCTGGCTGCCTGCAAAATATCCGAACGGACGAGGATATGTCCCAGACCCAACCTGCCCCCACCTCAAACCTGTGCTGCCCTGACAGTCCCAAGGGAACCCTACAAACTGACATCAGGAACCTGGGCTTGCAACTTGTCTTTCCCAGGGAAAAGGGCCGGTCTTTGTCTCCAGGGGCTGTGGCCCTGAGTGGCCGGCTGCCTGCAAAATATCCGAATGGACGAGGATATGTCCCAGACCCAACCTGCCCCCACCTCAAACCTGTGCTGCCCTGACAGTCCCAAGGGAACCCTACAAACTGACATCAGGAACCTGGGCTGGCCACTTTTCTTTCCCAGGGAAAAGGGCCAGTCTTTGTCTCCAGGGGCCTGTGGCCCTGAGTGGCCGGCTGCCTGCAAAATATCCGAACGGACGAGGATATGTCCCAGACCCAACCTGCCCCCACCTCAAACCTGTGCTGCCCTGACAGTCCCAAGGGAACCCTACAAACTGACATCAGGAACCTGGGCTGGCCACTTTTCTTTCCCAGGGAAAAGGGCCAGTCTTTGTCTCCAGGGGCCTGTGGCCCTGAGTGGCCGGCTGCCTGCAAAATATCCGAACGGACGAGGATATGTCCCAGACCCAACCTGCCCCCACCTCAAACCTGTGCTGCCCTGACAGTCCCAAGGGAACCCTACAAACTGACATCAGGAACCTGGGCTTGCAACTTGTCTTTCCCAGGATAAAGGGCCGGTCTTTGTCTCCAGGGGCTGTGGCCCTGAGTGGCCGGCTGCCTGCAAAATATCCAAACGGACGAGGATATGTCCCAGACCCAACCTGCCCCCACCTCAAACCTGTGCTGCCCTGACAGTCCCAAGGGAACCCTACAAACTGACATCAGGAACCTGGGCTTGCCACTTGTCTTTCCCAGGGAAAAGGGCCGGTCTTTGTCTCCAGGGGCCTGTGGCCCTGAGTGGCTGGCTGCCTGCAAAATATCCAAACGGACGAGGATATGTCCCAGACCCAACCTGCCCCCACCTCAAACCTGTGCTGCCCTGACAGTCCCAAGGGAACCCTACAAACTGACATCAGGAACCTGGGCTTGCAACTTGTCTTTCCAGGTAAAAGGGCCGGGCTTTGTCTCAAGGGCCTGTGGCCCTGAGTGGCCGGCTGCCTGCAAAATATCCGAACGGACGAGGATATGTCCCAGACCCAACCTGCCCCCACCTCAAACCTGTGCTGCCCTGACAGTCCCAAGGGAACCCTACAAACTGACATCAGGAACCTGGGCTTGCAACTTGTCTTTCCCAGGGAAAAGGGCCGGTCTTTGTCTCCAGGGGCTGTGGCCGTGAGTGGCCGGCTGCCTGCAAAATATCCGAACGGACGAGGATATGTCCCAGACCCAACCTGCCCCCACCTCAAACCTGTGCTGCCCTGACAGTCCCAAGGGAACCCTACAAACTGACATCAGGAACCTGGGCTTGCAACTTGTCTTTCCCAGGGAAAAGGGCCGGTCTTTGTCTCCAGGGGCTGTGGCCCTGAGTGGCCGGCTGCCTGCAAAATATCCAAACGGACGAGGATATGTCCCAGACCCAACCTGCCCCCACCTCAAACCTGTGCTGCCCTGACAGTCCCAAGGGAACCCTACAAACTGACATCAGGAACCTGGGCTTGCCACTTGTCTTTCCCAGGGAAAAGGGCCGGTCTTTGTCTCCAGGGGCCTGTGGCCCTGAGTGGCTGGCTGCCTGCAAAATATCCAAACGGACGAGGATATGTCCCAGACCCAACCTGCCCCCACCTCAAACCTGTGCTGCCCTGACAGTCCCAAGGGAACCCTACAAACTGACATCAGGAACCTGGGCTTGCAACTTGTCTTTCCAGGTAAAAGGGCCGGGCTTTGTCTCAAGGGCCTGTGGCCCTGAGTGGCCGGCTGCCTGCAAAATATCCGAACGGACGAGGATATGTCCCAGACCCAACCTGCCCCCACCTCAAACCTGTGCTGCCCTGACAGTCCCAAGGGAACCCTACAAACTGACATCAGGAACCTGGGCTTGCCACTTGTTTTCCCAGGGAAAAGGGCCGGTCTTTGTCTCCAGGGGCTGTGGCCCTGAGTGGCTGGCTGCCTGCAAAATATCCGAACGGACGAGGATATGTCCCAGACCCAACCTGCCCCCACCTCAAACCTGTGCTGCCCTGACAGTCCCAAGGGAACCCTACAAACTGACATCAGGAACCTGGGCTTGCAACTTGTCTTTCCCAGGGAAAAGGGCCGGTCTTTGTCTCCAGGGGCTGTGGCCCTGAGTGGCCGGCTGCCTGCAAAATATCCAAACGGACGAGGATATGTCCCAGACCCAACCTGCCCCCACCTCAAACCTGTGCTGCCCTGACAGTCCCAAGGGAACCCTACAAACGTACATCAGGAACCTGGGCTTGCCACTTGTCTTTCCCAGGGAAAAGGGCCGGTCTTTGTCTCCAGGGGCCTGTGGCCCTGAGTGGCTGGCTGCCTGCAAAATATCCAAACGGACGAGGATATGTCCCAGACCCAACCTGCCCCCACCTCAAACCTGTGCTGCCCTGACAGTCCCAAGGGAACCCTACAAACTGACATCAGGAACCTGGGCTTGCAACTTGTCTTTCCAGGTAAAAGGGCCGGGCTTTGTCTCAAGGGCCTGTGGCCCTGAGTGGCCGGCTGCCTGCAAAATATCCAAACGGACGAGGATATGTCCCAGACCCAACCTGCCCCCACCTCAAACCTGTGCTGCCCTGACAGTCCCAAGGGAACCCTACAAAGTGACATCAGGAACCTGGGCTTGCAACTTGTCTTTCCCAGGGAAAAGGGCCGGTCTTTGTCTCCAGGGGCTGTGGCCGTGAGTGGCCGGCTGCCTGCAAAATATCCGAACGGACGAGGATATGTCCCAGACCCAACCTGCCCCCACCTCAAACCTGTGCTGCCCTGACAGTCCCAAGGGAACCCTACAAACTGACATCAGGAACCTGGGCTTGCAACTTGTCTTTCCCAGGGAAAAGGGCCGGTCTTTGTCTCCAGGGGCTGTGGCCCTGAGTGGCCGGCTGCCTGCAAAATATCCAAACAGACGAGGATATGTCCCAGACCCAACCTGCCCCCACCTCAAACCTGTGCTGCCCTGACAGTCCCAAGGGAACCCTACAAACTGACATCAGGAACCTGGGCTTGCAACTTGTCTTTCCAGGTAAAAGGGCCGGGCTTTGTCTCAAGGGCCTGTGGCCCTGAGTGGCCGGCTGCCTGCAAAATATCCGAACGGACGAGGATATGTCCCAGACCCAACCTGCCCCCACCTCAAACCTGTGCTGCCCTGACAGTCCCAAGGGAACCCTACAAACTGACATCAGGAACCTGGGCTTGCCACTTGTCTTTCCCAGGGAAAAGGGCCGGTCTTTGTCTCCAGGGGCTGTGGCCCTGAGTGGCTGGCTGCCTGCAAAATATCCGAACGGACGAGGATATGTCCCAGACCCAACCTGCCCCCACCTCAAACCTGTGCTGCCCTGACAGTCCCAAGGGAACCCTACAAACTGACATCAGGAACCTGGGCTTGCAACTTGTCTTTCCCAGGGAAAAGGGCCGGTCTTTGTCTCCAGGGGCTGTGGCCCTGAGTGGCCGGCTGCCTGCAAAATATCCGAACGGACGAGGATATGTCCCAGACCCAACCTGCCCCCACCTCAAACCTGTGCTGCCCTGACAGTCCCAAGGGAACCCTACAAACTGACATCAGGAACCTGGGCTGGCCACTTTTCTTTCCCAGGGAAAAGGGCCAGTCTTTGTCTCCAGGGGCCTGTGGCCCTGAGTGGCCGGCTGCCTGCAAAATATCCGAACGGACGAGGATATGTCCCAGACCCAACCTGCCCCCACCTCAAACCTGTGCTGCCCTGACAGTCCCAAGGGAACCCTACAAACTGACATCAGGAACCTGGGCTTGCAACTTGTCTTTCCCAGGGAAAAGGGCCAGTCTTTGTCTCCAGGGGCCTGTGGCCCTGAGTGGCCGTCTGACTGCAAAATATCCGAACGGACGAGGATATGTCCCAGACCCAACCTGCCCCCACCTCAAACCTGTGCTGCCCTGACAGTCCCAAGGGAACCCTACAAGCTGACATCAGGAACCTGGGCTGGCCACTTGTCTTTCCCAGGGAAAAGGGCCGGTCTTTGTCTCCAGACAAAGTGGCCCTGAGTGGCCGGCTGCCTGCAAAATATCCGAACGGACGAGGATATGTCCCAGACCCAACCTGCCCCCACCTCAAACCTGTGCTGCCCTGACAGTCCCAAGGGAACCCTACAAACTGACATCAGGAACCTGGGCTTGCAACTTGTCTTTCCAGGTAAAAGGGCCGGGCTTTGTCTCAAGGGCCTGTGGCCCTGAGTGGCCGGCTGCCTGCAAAATATCCGAACGGACGAGGATATGTCCCAGACCCAACCTGCCCCCACCTCAAACCTGTGCTGCCCTGACAGTCCCAAGGGAACCCTACAAACTGACATCAGGAACCTGGGCTTGCAACTTGTCTTTCCCAGGGAAAAGGGCCGGTCTTTGTCTCCAGGGGCTGTGGCCCTGAGTGGCCGGCTGCCTGCAAAATATCCGAACGGACGAGGATATGTCCCAGACCCAACCTGCCCCCACCTCAAACCTGTGCTGCCCTGACAGTCCCAAGGGAACCCTACAAACTGACATCAGGAACCTGGGCTTGCCACTTGTCTTTCCCAGGGAAAAGGGCCGGTCTTTGTCTCCAGACAAAGTGGCCCTGAGTGGCCGGCTGCCTGCAAAATATCCGAACGGACGAGGATATGTCCCAGACCCAACCTGCCCCCACCTCAAACCTGTGCTGCCCTGACAGTCCCAAGGGAACCCTACAAACTGACATCAGGAACCTGGGATGGCCACTTGTCTTTCCCAGGGAAAAGGGCCGGTCTTTGTCTCCAGGGGCTGTGGCCCTGAGTGGCTGGCTGCCTGCAAAATATCCGAACGGACGAGGATATGTCCCAGACCCAACCTGCCCCCACCTCAAACCTGTGCTGCCCTGACAGTCCCAAGGGAACCCTACAAACTGACATCAGGAACCTGGGCTTGAAATTTTTCTTTCCAAGGGAAAAGGGCCAGAATTTGTCTCCAGGGGCTGTGGCCCTGAGTGGCCGTCTGACTGCAAAATATCCGAACGGACGAGGATATGTGCCAGACCCAACCTGCCCCCACCTCAAACCTGTGCTGCCCTGACAGTCCCAAGGGAACCCTACAAACTGACATCAGGAACCTGGGATGGCCACTTGTCTTTCCCAGGGAAAAGGGCCGGTCTTTGTCTCCAGGGGCTGTGGCCCTGAGTGGCTGGCTGCCTGCAAAATATCCGAACGGACGAGGATATGTCCCAGACCCAACCTGCCCCCACCTCAAACCTGTGCTGCCCTGACAGTCCCAAGGGAACCCTACAAACTGACATCAGGAACCTGGGCTTGCCACTTGTCTTTCCCAGGGAAAAGGGCCGGTCTTTGTCTCCAGACAAAGTGGCCCTGAGTGGCCGGCTGCCTGCAAAATATCCGAACGGACGAGGATATGTCCCAGACCCAACCTGCCCCCACCTCAAACCTGTGCTGCCCTGACAGTCCCAAGGGAACCCTACAAACTGACATCAGGAACCTGGGATGGCCACTTGTCTTTCCCAGGGAAAAGGGCCGGTCTTTGTCTCCAGGGGCTGTGGCCCTGAGTGGCTGGCTGCCTGCAAAATATCCGAACGGACGAGGATATGTCCCAGACCCAACCTGCCCCCACCTCAAACCTGTGCTGCCCTGACAGTCCCAAGGGAACCCTACAAACTGACATCAGGAACCTGGGCTTGCAACTTGTCTTTCCAGGTAAAAGGGCCGGGCTTTGTCTCAAGGGCCTGTGGCCCTGAGTGGCCGGCTGCCTGCAAAATATCCGAACGGACGAGGATATGTCCCAGACCCAACCTGCCCCCACCTCAAACCTGTGCTGCCCTGACAGTCCCAAGGGAACCCTACAAACTGACATCAGGAACCTGGGCTTGCAACTTGTCTTTCCAGGTAAAAGGGCCGGGCTTTGTCTCAAGGGCCTGTGGCCCTGAGTGGCCGGCTGCCTGCAAAATATCCGAACGGACGAGGATATGTCCCAGACCCAACCTGCCCCCACCTCAAACCTGTGCTGCCCTGACAGTCCCAAGGGAACCCTACAAACTGACATCAGGAACCTGGGCTTGCCACTTGTCTTTCCCAGGGAAAAGGGCCGGTCTTTGTCTCCAGGGGCTGTGGCCCTGAGTGGCTGGCTGCCTGCAAAATATCCGAACGGACGAGGATATGTCCCAGACCCAACCTGCCCCCACCTCAAACCTGTGCTGCCCTGACAGTCCCAAGGGAACCCTACAAACTGACATCAGGAACCTGGGCTTGCAACTTGTCTTTCCCAGGGAAAAGGGCCGGTCTTTGTCTCCAGGGGCTGTGGCCCTGAGTGGCCGGCTGCCTGCAAAATATCCGAACGGACGAGGATATGTCCCAGACCCAACCTGCCCCCACCTCAAACCTGTGCTGCCCTGACAGTCCCAAGGGAACCCTACAAACTGACATCAGGAACCTGGGCTGGCCACTTTTCTTTCCCAGGGAAAAGGGCCAGTCTTTGTCTCCAGGGGCCTGTGGCCCTGAGTGGCCGGCTGCCTGCAAAATATCCGAACGGACGAGGATATGTCCCAGACCCAACCTGCCCCCACCTCAAACCTGTGCTGCCCTGACAGTCCCAAGGGAACCCTACAAACTGACATCAGGAACCTGGGCTTGCAACTTGTCTTTCCCAGGGAAAAGGGCCGGTCTTTGTCTCCAGGGGCCTGTGGCCCTGAGTGGCCGGCTGACTGCAAAATATCCGAACGGACGAGGATATGTCCCAGACCCAACCTGCCCCCACCTCAAACCTGTGCTGCCCTGACAGTCCCAAGGGAACCCTACAAGCTGACATCAGGAACCTGGGCTGGCCACTTGTCTTTCCCAGGGAAAAGGGCCGGTCTTTGTCTCCAGACAAAGTGGCCCTGAGTGGCCGGCTGCCTGCAAAATATCCGAACGGACGAGGATATGTCCCAGACCCAACCTGCCCCCACCTCAAACCTGTGCTGCCCTGACAGTCCCAAGGGAACCCTACAAACTGACATCAGGAACCTGGGCTTGCAACTTGTCTTTCCAGGTAAAAGGGCCGGGCTTTGTCTCAAGGGCCTGTGGCCCTGAGTGGCCGGCTGCCTGCAAAATATCCGAACGGACGAGGATATGTCCCAGACCCAACCTGCCCCCACCTCAAACCTGTGCTGCCCTGACAGTCCCAAGGGAACCCTACAAACTGACATCAGGAACCTGGGCTTGCAACTTGTCTTTCCCAGGGAAAAGGGCCGGTCTTTGTCTCCAGGGGCTGTGGCCCTGAGTGGCCGGCTGCCTGCAAAATATCCGAACGGACGAGGATATGTCCCAGACCCAACCTGCCCCCACCTCAAACCTGTGCTGCCCTGACAGTCCCAAGGGAACCCTACAAACTGACATCAGGAACCTGGGCTTGCCACTTGTCTTTCCCAGGGAAAAGGGCCGGTCTTTGTCTCCAGACAAAGTGGCCCTGAGTGGCCGGCTGCCTGCAAAATATCCGAACGGACGAGGATATGTCCCAGACCCAACCTGCCCCCACCTCAAACCTGTGCTGCCCTGACAGTCCCAAGGGAACCCTACAAACTGACATCAGGAACCTGGGATGGCCACTTGTCTTTCCCAGGGAAAAGGGCCGGTCTTTGTCTCCAGATAAAGTGGCCCTGAGTGGCTGGCTGCCTGCAAAATATCCGAACGGACGAGGATATGTCCCAGACCCAACCTGCCCCCACCTCAAACCTGTGCTGCCCTGACAGTCCCAAGGGAACCCTACAAACTGACATCAGGAACCTGGGCTTGAAATTTTTCTTTCCAAGGGAAAAGGGCCAGAATTTGTCTCCAGGGGCTGTGGCCCTGAGTGGCCGTCTGACTGCAAAATATCCGAACGGACGAGGATATGTGCCAGACCCAACCTGCCCCCACCTCAAACCTGTGCTGCCCTGACAGTCCCAAGGGAACCCTACAAACTGACATCAGGAACCTGGGCTTGCAACTTGTCTTTCCCAGGGAAAAGGGCCGGTCTTTGTCTCCAGACAAAGTGGCCCTGAGTGGCCGGCTGCCTGCAAAATATCCGAACGGACGAGGATATGTCCCAGACCCAACCTGCCCCCACCTCAAACCTGTGCTGCCCTGACAGTCCCAAGGGAACCCTACAAACTGACATCAGGAACCTGGGATGGCCACTTTTCTTTCCCAGGGAAAAGGGCCGGTCTTTGTCTCCAGGGGCTGTGGCCCTGAGTGGCCGGCTGCCTGCAAAATATCCGAACGGACGAGGATATGTCCCAGACCCAACCTGCCCCCACCTCAAACCTGTGCTGCCCTGACAGTCCCAAGGGAACCCTACAAACTGACATCAGGAACCTGGGCTGGCCACTTTTCTTTCCCAGGGAAAAGGGCCAGTCTTTGTCTCCAGGGGCCTGTGGCCCTGAGTGGCCGGCTGCCTGCAAAATATCCGAACGGACGAGGATATGTCCCAGACCCAACCTGCCCCCACCTCAAACCTGTGCTGCCCTGACAGTCCCAAGGGAACCCTACAAACTGACATCAGGAACCTGGGCTTGCAACTTGTCTTTCCCAGGATAAAGGGCCGGTCTTTGTCTCCAGGGGCTGTGGCCCTGAGTGGCCGGCTGCCTGCAAAATATCCAAACAGACGAGGATATGTCCCAGACCCAACCTGCCCCCACCTCAAACCTGTGCTGCCCTGACAGTCCCAAGGGAACCCTACAAACTGACATCAGGAACCTGGGCTTGCAACTTGTCTTTCCCAGGGAAAAGGGCCGGTCTTTGTCTCCAGGGGCTGTGGCCCTGAGTGGCCGGCTGCCTGCAAAATATCCGAACGGACGAGGATATGTCCCAGACCCAACCTGCCCCCACCTCAAACCTGTGCTGCCCTGACAGTCCCAAGGGAACCCTACAAACTGACATCAGGAACCTGGGCTTGCAACTTGTCTTTCCCAGGGAAAAGGGCCGGTCTTTGTCTCCAGACAAAGTGGCCCTGAGTGGCCGGCTGCCTGCAAAATATCCAAACGGACGAGGATATGTCCCAGACCCAACCTGCCCCCACCTCAAACCTGTGCTGCCCTGACAGTCCCAAGGGAACCCTACAAACTGACATCAGGAACCTGGGCTTGCCACTTGTCTTTCCCAGGGAAAAGAGCCGGTCTTTGTCTCCAGGGGCTGTGGCCCTGAGTGGCTGGCTGCCTGCAAAATATCCGAACGGACGAGGATATGTCCCAGACCCAACCTGCCCCCACCTCAAACCTGTGCTGCCCTGACAGTCCCAAGGGAACCCTACAAACTGACATCAGGAACCTGGGCTTGCAACTTGTCTTTCCCAGGGAAAAGGGCCGGTCTTTGTCTCCAGGGGCTGTGGCCCTGAGTGGCCGGCTGCCTGCAAAATATCCGAACGGACGAGGATATGTCCCAGACCCAACCTGCCCCCACCTCAAACCTGTGCTGCCCTGACAGTCCCAAGGGAACCCTACAAACTGACATCAGGAACCTGGGCTGGCCACTTTTCTTTCCCAGGGAAAAGTGCCAGTCTTTGTCTCCAGGGGCCTGTGGCCCTGAGTGGCCGGCTGCCTGCAAAATATCCGAACGGACGAGGATATGTCCCAGACCCAACCTGCCCCCACCTCAAACCTGTGCTGCCCTGACAGTCCCAAGGGAACCCTACAAACTGACATCAGGAACCTGGGATGGCCACTTTTCTTTCCCAGGGAAAAGGGCCGGTCTTTTTCTCCAGGGCCTGTGGCCCTGAGCGGCCGGCTGCCTGCAAAATATCCGAACGGACGAGGATATGTCCCAGACCCAACCTGCCCCCACCTCAAACCTGTGCTGCCCTGACAGTCCCAAGGGAACCCTACAAACTGACATCAGGAACCTGGGCTTGCAACTTGTCTTTCCCAGGGAAAAGGGCCGGTCTTTGTCTCCAGGGGCTGTGGCCCTGAGTGGCCGGCTGCCTGCAAAATATCCGAACGGACGAGGATATGTCCCAGACCCAACCTGCCCCCACCTCAAACCTGTGCTGCCCTGACAGTCCCAAGGGAACCCTACAAACTGACATCAGGAACCTGGGCTTGCAACTTGTCTTTCCCAGGGAAAAGGGCCAGTCTTTGTCTCCAGGGGCCTGTGGCCCTGAGTGGCCGTCTGACTGCAAAATATCCGAACGGACGAGGATATGTCCCAGACCCAACCTGCCCCCACCTCAAACCTGTGCTGCCCTGACAGTCCCAAGGGAACCCTACAAGCTGACATCAGGAACCTGGGCTGGCCACTTGTCTTTCCCAGGGAAAAGGGCCGGTCTTTGTCTCCAGACAAAGTGGCCCTGAGTGGCCGGCTGCCTGCAAAATATCCGAACGGACGAGGATATGTCCCAGACCCAACCTGCCCCCACCTCAAACCTGTGCTGCCCTGACAGTCCCAAGGGAACCCTACAAACTGACATCAGGAACCTGGGCTTGCAACTTGTCTTTCCCAGGGAAAAGGGCCGGTCTTTGTCTCCAGGGGCTGTGGCCCTGAGTGGCCGGCTGCCTGCAAAATATCCGAACGGACGAGGATATGTCCCAGACCCAACCTGCCCCCACCTCAAACCTGTGCTGCCCTGACAGTCCCAAGGGAACCCTACAAACTGACATCAGGAACCTGGGCTTGAAATTTTTCTTTCCAAGGGAAAAGGGCCAGAATTTGTCTCCAAGGGCCTGTGGCCCTGAGTGGCCGTCTGACTGCAAAATATCCGAACGGACGAGGATATGTGCCAGACCCAACCTGCCCCCACCTCAAACCTGTGCTGCCCTGACAGTCCCAAGGGAACCCTACAAACTGACATCAGGAACCTGGGCTTGCAACTTGTCTTTCCCAGGGAAAAGGGCCGGTCTTTGTCTCCAGACAAAGTGGCCCTGAGTGGCCGGCTGCCTGCAAAATATCCGAACGGACGAGGATATGTCCCAGACCCAACCTGCCCCCACCTCAAACCTGTGCTGCCCTGACAGTCCCAAGGGAACCCTACAAACTGACATCAGGAACCTGGGCTTGCAACTTGTCTTTCCAGGTAAAAGGGCCGGGCTTTGTCTCAAGGGCCTGTGGCCCTGAGTGGCCGGCTGCCTGCAAAATATCCGAACGGACGAGGATATGTCCCAGACCCAACCTGCCCCCACCTCAAACCTGTGCTGCCCTGACAGTCCCAAGGGAACCCTACAAACTGACATCAGGAACCTGGGCTTGCAACTTGTCTTTCCCAGGGAAAAGGGCCGGTCTTTGTCTCCAGGGGCTGTGGCCGTGAGTGGCCGGCTGCCTGCAAAATATCCGAACGGACGAGGATATGTCCCAGACCCAACCTGCCCCCACCTCAAACCTGTGCTGCCCTGACAGTCCCAAGGGAACCCTACAAACTGACATCAGGAACCTGGGCTTGCAACTTGTCTTTCCCAGGGAAAAGGGCCGGTCTTTGTCTCCAGGGGCTGTGGCCGTGAGTGGCCGGCTGCCTGCAAAATATCCGAACGGACGAGGATATGTCCCAGACCCAACCTGCCCCCACCTCAAACCTGTGCTGCCCTGACAGTCCCAAGGGAACCCTACAAACTGACATCAGGAACCTGGGCTTGCAACTTGTCTTTCCCAGGGAAAAGGGCCGGTCTTTGTCTCCAGGGGCTGTGGCCCTGAGTGGCCGGCTGCCTGCAAAATATCCAAACGGACGAGGATATGTCCCAGACCCAACCTGCCCCCACCTCAAACCTGTGCTGCCCTGACAGTCCCAAGGGAACCCTACAAACTGACATCAGGAACCTGGGCTTGCCACTTGTCTTTCCCAGGGAAAAGGGCCGGTCTTTGTCTCCAGGGGCTGTGGCCCTGAGTGGCTGGCTGCCTGCAAAATATCCGAACGGACGAGGATATGTCCCAGACCCAACCTGCCCCCACCTCAAACCTGTGCTGCCCTGACAGTCCCAAGGGAACCCTACAAACTGACATCAGGAACCTGGGCTTGAAATTTTTCTTTCCAAGGGAAAAGGGCCAGAATTTGTCTCCAAGGGCCTGTGGCCCTGAGTGGCCGTCTGACTGCAAAATATCCGAACGGACGAGGATATGTGCCAGACCCAACCTGCCCCCACCTCAAACCTGTGCTGCCCTGACAGCCCCAGGGGAACCCTACAAACTGACATCAGGAACCTGGCCTTGCAACTTGTCTTTCCCAGGGAAAAGGGCCGGTCTTTGTCTCCAGGGGCTGTGGCCCTGAGTGGCCGGCTGCCTGCAAAATATCCGAACGGACGAGGATATGTCCCAGACCCAACCTGCCCCCACCTCAAACCTGTGCTGCCCTGACAGTCCCAAGGGAACCCTACAAACTGACATCAGGAAGCTGGGCTGGCCACTTTTCTTTCCCAGGGAAAAGGGCCAGTCTTTGTCTCCAGGGGCTGTGGCCCTGAGTGGCCGGCTGCCTGCAAAATATCCGAACGGACGAGGATATGTCCCAGACCCAACCTGCCCCCACCTCAAACCTGTGCTGCCCTGACAGTCCCAAGGGAACCCTACAAACTGACATCAGGAACCTGGGCTTGCAACTTGTCTTTCCCAGGGAAAAGGGCCGGCCTTTGTCTCCAGACAAAGTGGCCCTGAGTGGCCGGCTGCCTGCAAAATATCCGAACGGACGAGGATATGTCCCAGACCCAACCTGCCCCCACCTCAAACCTGTGCTGCCCTGACAGTCCCAAGGGAACCCTACAAACTGACATCAGGAACCTGGGCTTGCAACTTGTCTTTCCCAGGGAAAAGGGCCGGTCTTTGTCTCCAGACAAAGTGGCCCTGAGTGGCCGGCTGCCTGCAAAATATCCGAACGGACGAGGATATGTCCCAGACCCAACCTGCCCCCACCTCAAACCTGTGCTGCCCTGACAGTCCCAAGGGAACCCTACAAACTGACATCAGGAACCTGGGCTTGCAACTTGTCTTTCCCAGGGAAAAGGGCCGGTCTTTGTCTCCAGACAAAGTGGCCCTTAGTGGCCGGCTGCCTGCAAAATATCCGAACGGACGAGGATATGTCCCAGACCCAACCTGCCCCCACCTCAAACCTGTGCTGCCCTGACAGTCCCAAGGGAACCCTACAAACTGACATCAGGAACCTGGGCTTGAAATTTTTCTTTCCAAGGGAAAAGGGCCAGAATTTGTCTCCAGGGGCTGTGGCCCTGAGTGGCCGTCTGACTGCAAAATATCCGAACGGACGAGGATATGTCCCAGACCCAACCTGCCCCCACCTCAAACCTGTGCTGCCCTGACAGTCCCAAGGGAACCCTACAAACTGACATCAGGAACCTGGGCTTGCAACTTGTCTTTCCCAGGGAAAAGGGCCGGTCTTTGTCTCCAGACAAAGTGGCCCTGAGTGGCCGGCTGCCTGCAAAATATCCGAACGGACGAGGATATGTCCCAGACCCAACCTGCCCCCACCTCAAACCTGTGCTGCCCTGACAGTCCCAAGGGAACCCTACAAACTGACATCAGGAACCTGGGATGGCCACTTTTCTTTCCCAGGGAAAAGGGCCGGTCTTTGTCTCCAGGGGCTGTGGCCCTGAGTGGCCGGCTGCCTGCAAAATATCCGAACGGACGAGGATATGTCCCAGACCCAACCTGCCCCCACCTCAAACCTGTGCTGCCCTGACAGTCCCAAGGGAACCCTACAAACTGACATCAGGAACCTGGCCTTGCAACTTGTCTTTCCCAGGATAAAGGGCCGGTCTTTGTCTCCAGGGGCTGTGGCCCTGAGTGGCCGTCTGACTGCAAAATATCCGAACGGACGAGGATATGTGCCAGACCCAACCTGCCCCCACCTCAAACCTGTGCTGCCCTGACAGTCCCAAGGGAACCCTACAAACTGACATCAGGAACCTGGGCTTGCAACTTGTCTTTCCCAGGGAAAAGGGCCGGTCTTTGTCTCCAGGGGCTGTGGCCCTGAGTGGCCGGCTGCCTGCAAAATATCCGAACGGACGAGGATATGTCCCAGACCCAACCTGCCCCCACCTCAAACCTGTGCTGCCCTGACAGTCCCAAGGGAACCCTACAAACTGACATCAGGAACCTGGGCTTGCAACTTGTCTTTCCCAGGGAAAAGGGCCGGTCTTTGTCTCCAGGGGGCTGTGGCTCTGAGTGGCCGGCTGCCTGCAAAAAATCCGAACGGACCAGGATATGTCCCAGACCCAACCTGCCCCACCTCAAACCTGTGCTGCCCTGACAGTCCCAAGGGAACCCTACAAACTGACATCAGGAACCTGGGATGGCCACTTTTCTTTCCCAGGGAAAAGGGCCGGTCTTTGTCTCCAGGGCCTCTGGCCCTGAGTGGCCGTCTGCCTGCAAAATATCCGAACGGACGAGGATATGTCCCAGACCCAACCTGCCCCCACCTCAAACCTGTGCTGCCCTGACAGTCCCAAGGGAACCCTACAAACTGACATCAGGAACCTGGGCTTGCCACTTGTCTTTCCCAGGGAAAAGGGCCGGTCTTTGTCTCCAGACAAAGTGGCCCTGAGTGGCCGGCTGCCTGCAAAATATCCGAACGGACGAGGATATGTCCCAGACCCAACCTGCCCCCACCTCAAACCTGTGCTGCCCTGACAGTCCCAAGGGAACCCTACAAACTGACATCAGGAACCTGGGATGGCCACTTTTCTTTCCCAGGGAAAAGGGCCGGTCTTTGTCTCCAGGGGCTGTGGCCCTGAGTGGCCGGCTGCCTGCAAAATATCCGAACGACGAGGATATGTCCCAGACCCAACCTGCCCCCACCTCAAACCTGTGCTGCCCTGACAGTCCCAAGGGAACCCTACAAACTGACATCAGGAACCTGGGCTTGCAACTTGTCTTTCCCAGGATAAAGGGCCGGTCTTTGTCTCCAGGGGCTGTGGCCCTGAGTGGCCGGCTGCCTGCAAAATATCCAAACGGACGAGGATATGTCCCAGACCCAGACCTGCCCCCAGCTCAAACCTGTGCTGCCCTGACAGTCCTCAAGGGAACCCTACAAACTGACATCAGGAACCTGGGCTTGCAACTTGTCTTTCCAGGTAAAAGGGCCGGGCTTTGTCTCAAGGGGCCTGTGGCCCTGAGTGGCCGGCTGCCTGCAAAATATCCGAACGGACGAGGATATGTCCCAGACCCAACCTGCCCCCACCTCAAACCTGTGCTGCCCTGACAGTACAAGGGAACCCTACAAACTGACATCAGGAACCTGGGCTTGCAACTTGTCTTTCCCAGGGAAAAGGGCCGGTCTTTGTCTCCAGACAAAGTGGCCCTGAGTGGCCGGCTGCCTGCAAAATATCCGAACGGACGAGGATATGTCCCAGACCCAACCTGCCCCCACCTCAAACCTGTGCTGCCCTGACAGTCCCAAGGGAACCCTACAAACTGACATCAGGAACCTGGGCTTGCAACTTGTCTTTCCCAGGGAAAAGGGCCGGTCTTTGTCTCCAGACAAAGTGGCCCCTGAGTGGCCGGCTGCCTGCAAAATATCCAAACGGACGAGGATATGTCCCAGACCCAACCTGCCCCCACCTCAAACCTGTGCTGCCCTGACAGTCCCAAGGGAACCCTACAAACTGACATCAGGAACCTGGGCTTGCCACTTGTCTTTCCCAGGGAAAAGGGCCGGTCTTTGTCTCCAGGGGCTGTGGCCCTGAGTGGCTGGCTGCCTGCAAAATATCCGAACGGACGAGGATATGTCCCAGACCCAACCTGCCCCCACCTCAAACCTGTGCTGCCCTGACAGTCCCAAGGGAACCCTACAAACTGACATCAGGAACCTGGGCTTGCAACTTGTCTTTCCCAGGGAAAAGGGCCGGTCTTTGTCTCCAGGGGCTGTGGCCCTGAGTGGCCGGCTGCCTGCAAAATATCCGAACGGACGAGGATATGTCCCAGACCCAACCTGCCCCCCACCTCAAACCTGTGCTGCCCTGACAGTCCCAAGGGGAACCCTACAAACTGACATCAGGAACCTGGGCTGGCCACTTTTCTTTCCCAGGGAAAGTGCCAGTCTTTGTCTCCAGGGGCCTGTGGCCCTGAGTGGCCGGCTGCCTGCAAAATATCCGAACGGACGAGGATATGTCCCAGACCCAACCTGCCCCCACCTCAAACCTGTGCTGCCCTGACAGTCCCAAGGGAACCCTACAAACTGACATCAGGAACCTGGGCTTGCAACTTGTCTTTCCCAGGGAAAAGGGCCGGTCTTTGTCTCCAGGGGCTGTGGCCCTGAGTGGCCGGCTGCCTGCAAAATATCCGAACGGACGAGGATATGTCCCAGACCCAACCTGCCCCCACCTCAAACCTGTGCCTGCCCTGACAGTCCCAAGGGAACCCTACAAACTGACATCAGGAACCTGGGCTTGCAACTTGTCTTTCCCAGGGAAAAGGGCCAGTCTTTGTCTCCAGGGGCCTGTGGCCCTGAGTGGCCGTCTGACTGCAAAATATCCGAACGGACGAGGATATGTCCCAGACCCAACCTGCCCCACCTCAAACCTGTGCTGCCCTTACAGTCCCAAGGGAACCCTACAAGCTGACATCAGGAACCTGGGCTGGCCACTTGTCTTTCCCAGGGAAAAGGGCCGGTCTTTGTCTCCAGACAAAGTGGCCCTGAGTGGCCGGCTGCCTGCAAAATATCCGAACGGACGAGGATATGTCCCAGACCCAACCTGCCCCCACCTCAAACCTGTGCTGCCCTGACAGTCCCAAGGGAACCCTACAAACTGACATCAGGAACCTGGGCTTGCAACTTGTCTTTCCCAGGAGAAAAGGCCGGTCTTTGTCTCCAGGGGCTGTGGCCGTGAGTGGCCGGCTGCCTGCAAAATATCCGAACGGACGAGGATATGTCCCAGACCCAACCTGCCCCCACCTCAAACCTGTGCTGCCCTGACAGTCCCAAGGGAACCCTACAAACTGACATCAGGAACCTGGGCTTGAAATTTTTCTTTTCCAAGGGAAAAGGGCCAGAATTTGTCTCCAAGGGCCTGTGGCCCTGAGTGGCCGTCTGACTGCAAAATATCCGAACGGACGAGGATATGTGCCAGACCCAACCTGCCCCCACCTCAAACCTGTGCTGCCCTGACAGTCCAAGGGAACCCCTACAAACTGACATCAGGAACCTGGGCTTGCAACTTGTCTTTCCCAGGGGAAAAGGGCCGTCTTTGTCTCCAGACAAAGTGGCCCTGAGTGGCCGGCTGCCTGCAAAATATCCGAACGGACGAGGATATGTCCCAGACCCAACCTGCCCCCACCTCAAACCTGTGCTGCCCTGACAGTCCCAAGGGAACCCTACAAACTGACATCAGGAACCTGGGATGGCCACTTTTCTTTCCCAGGGAAAAGGGCCGGTCTTTGTCTCCAGGGGCTGTGGCCCTGAGTGGCCGGCTGCCTGCAAAATATCCGAACGGACGAGGATATGTCCCAGACCCAACCTGCCCCCACCTCAAACCTGTGCTGCCCTGACAGTCCCAAGGGAACCCTACAAACTGACATCAGGAACCTGGGCTTGCAACTTGTCTTTCCCAGGGAAAAGGGCCGGTCTTTGTCTCCAGGGGCTGTGGCCCTGAGTGGCCGGCTGCCTGCAAAATATCCGAACGGACGAGGATATGTCCCAGACCCAACCTGCCCCCACCTCAAACCTGTGCTGCCCTGACAGTCCCAAGGGAACCCTACAAACTGACATCAGGAACCTGGGCTGGCCACTTTTCTTTCCCAGGGAAAAGTGCCAGTCTTTGTCTCCAGGGGCCTGTGGCCCTGAGTGGCCGGCTGCCTGCAAAATATCCGAACGGACGAGGATATGTCCCAGACCCAACCTGCCCCCACCTCAAACCTGTGCTGCCCTGACAGTCCCAAGGGAACCCTACAAACTGACATCAGGAACCTGGGATGGCCACTTTTCTTTCCCAGGGAAAAGGGCCGGTCTTTGTCTCCAGGGCCTGTGGCCCTGAGCGGCCGGCTGCCTGCAAAATATCCGAACAGACAAGGATATGTCCCAGACCCAACCTGCCCCCACCTCAAACCTGTGCTGCCCTGACAGTCCCAAGGGAACCCTACAAACTGACATCAGGAACCTGGGCTTGCAACTTGTCTTTCCCAGGGAAAAGGGCCGGTCTTTGTCTCCAGGGGCTGTGGCCCTGAGTGGCCGGCTGCCTGCAAAATATCCGAACGGACGAGGATATGTCCCAGACCCAACCTGCCCCCACCTCAAACCTGTGCTGCCCTGACAGTCCCAAGGGAACCCTACAAACTGACATCAGGAACCTGGGCTTGCAACTTGTCTTTCCCAGGGAAAAGGGCCGGTCTTTGTCTCCAGGGGCCTGTGGCCCTGAGTGGCCGTCTGACTGCAAAATATCCGAACGGACGAGGATATGTCCCAGACCCAACCTGCCCCCCACCTCAAACCTGTGCTGCCCTGACAGTCCCAAGGGAACCCTACAAGCTGACATCAGGAACCTGGGCTGGCCACTTGTCTTTCCCAGGGAAAAGGGCCGGTCTTTGTCTCCAGACAAAGTGGCCCTGAGTGGCCGGCTGCCTGCAAAATATCCGAACGGACGAGGATATGTCCCAGACCCAACCTGCCCCCACCTCAAACCTGTGCTGCCCTGACAGTCCCAAGGGAACCCTACAAACTGACATCAGGAACCTGGGCTTGCAACTTGTCTTTCCAGGTAAAAGGGCCGGTCTTTGTCTCCAGACAAAGTGGCCCTGAGTGGCCGGCTGCCTGCAAAATATCCGAACGGACGAGGATATGTCCCAGACCCAACCTGCCCCCACCTCAAACCTGTGCTGCCCTGACAGTCCCAAGGGAACCCTACAAACTGACATCAGGAACCTGGGATGGCCACTTGTCTTTCCCAGGGAAAAGGGCCGGTCTTTGTCTCCAGGGGCTGTGGCCCTGAGTGGCCGGCTGCCTGCAAAATATCCGAACGGACGAGGATATGTCCCAGACCCAACCTGCCCCCACCTCAAACCTGTGCTGCCCTGACAGTCCCAAGGGAATCCTACAAACTGACATCAGGAACCTGGGCTTGCAACTTGTCTTTCCCAGGGAAAAGGGCCGGTCTTTGTCTCCAGGGGCTGTGGCCCTGAGTGGCCGGCTGCCTGCAAAATATCCGAACGGACGAGGATATGTCCCAGACCCAACCTGCCCCCACCTCAAACCTGTGCTGCCCTGACAGTCCCAAGGGAACCCTACAAACTGACATCAGGAACCTGGGCTTGCAACTTGTCTTTCCCAGGGAAAAGGGCCGGTCTTTGTCTCCAGACAAAGTGGCCCTGAGTGGCCGGCTGCCTGCAAAATATCCGAACGGACGAGGATATGTCCCAGACCCAACCTGCCCCCACCTCAAACCTGTGCTGCCCTGACAGTCCCAAGGGAACCCTACAAACTGACATCAGGAACCTGGGCTTGCAACTTGTCTTTCCCAGGGAAAAGGGCCGGTCTTTGTCTCCAGACAAAGTGGCCCTGAGTGGCCGGCTGCCTGCAAAATATCCAAACGAACGAGGATATGTCCCAGACCCAACCTGCCCCCACCTCAAACCTGTGCTGCCCTGACAGTCCCAAGGGAACCCTACAAACTGATATCAGGAACCTGGGCTTGCCACTTGTCTTTCCCAGGGAAAAGGGCCGGTCTTTGTCTCCAGGGGCTGTGGCCCTGAGTGGCTGGCTGCCTGCAAAATATCCGAACGGACGAGGATATGTCCCAGACCCAACCTGCCCCCACCTCAAACCTGTGCTGCCCTGACAGTCCCAAGGGAACCCTACAAACTGACATCAGGAACCTGGGCTTGAAATTTTTCTTTCCAAGGGAAAAGGGCCAGAATTTGTCTCCAGGGGCTGTGGCCCTGAGTGGCCGTCTGACTGCAAAATATCCGAACGGACGAGGATATGTGCCAGACCCAACCTGCCCCCACCTCAAACCTGTGCTGCCCTGACAGTCCCAAGGGAACCCTACAAACTGACATCAGGAACCTGGGCTTGCAACTTGTCTTTCCCAGGGAAAAGGGCCGGTCTTTGTCTCCAGGGGCCTGTGGCCCTGAGTGGCCGTCTGACTGCAAAATATCCGAACGGACGAGGATATGTCCCAGACCCAACCTGCCCCCACCTCAAACCTGTGCTGCCCTGACAGTCCCAAGGGAACCCTACAAGCTGACATCAGGAACCTGGGCTGGCCACTTGTCTTTCCCAGGGAAAAGGGCCGGTCTTTGTCTCCAGACAAAGTGGCCCTGAGTGGCCGGCTGCCTGCAAAATATCCGAACGGACGAGGATATGTCCCAGACCCAACCTGCCCCCACCTCAAACCTGTGCTGCCCTGACAGTCCCAAGGGAACCCTACAAACTGACATCAGGAACCTGGGATGGCCACTTTTCTTTCCCAGGGAAAAGGGCCGGTCTTTGTCTCCAGGGGCTGTGGCCCTGAGTGGCCGGCTGC
Organism: Anomalospiza imberbis; assembly: GCF_031753505.1. Lineage (NCBI taxonomy): Eukaryota > Metazoa > Chordata > Aves > Passeriformes > Viduidae > Anomalospiza > Anomalospiza imberbis. The sequence continues at coordinate 40,313 of NW_027099906.1, forward strand.
CTGCAAAATATCCGAACGGACGAGGATATGTCCCAGACCCAACCTGCCCCCACCTCAAACCTGTGCTGCCCTGACAGTCCCAAGGGAACCCTACAAACTGACATCAGGAACCTGGGCTTGCAACTTGTCTTTCCCAGGGAAAAGGGCCGGTCTTTGTCTCCAGGGGCTGTGGCCGTGAGTGGCCGGCTGCCTGCAAAATATCCGAACGGACGAGGATATGTCCCAGACCCAACCTGCCCCCACCTCAAACCTGTGCTGCCCTGACAGTCCCAAGGGAACCCTACAAACTGACATCAGGAACCTGGGCTTGCCACTTGTCTTTCCCAGGAAAAGAGGCCGGTCTTTGTCTCCAGGGCTGTGGCCCTGAGTGGCTGGCTGCCTGCAAAATATCCGAACGGACCGAGGATATGTCCCAGACCCAACCTGCCCCCACCTCAAACCTGTGCTGCCCTGACAGTCCCAAGGGAACCCTACAAAACTGACATCAGGAACCTGGCTTGCAACTTGTCTTTCCCAGGGAAAAGGGCCAGTCTTTGTCTCCAGGGGGCTGTGGCCCTGAGTGGCCGGCTGCCTGCAAAATATCCGAACGGACGAGGATATGTCCCAGACCCAACCTGCCCCCACCTCAAACCTGTGCTGCCCTGACAGTCCCAAGGGAACCCTACAAACTGACATCAGGAAGCTGGGCTGGCCACTTTTCTTTCCCAGGGAAAAGGGCCAGTCTTTGTCTCCAGGGGCTGTGGCCCTGAGTGGCCGGCTGCCTGCAAAATATCCGAACGGACGAGGATATGTCCCAGACCCAACCTGCCCCCACCTCAAACCTGTGCTGCCCTGACAGTCCCAAGGGAACCCTACAAACTGACATCAGGAACCTGGGCTTGCAACTTGTCTTTCCCAGGGAAAAGGGCCGGCCTTTGTCTCCAGACAAAGTGGCCCTGAGTGGCCGGCTGCCTGCAAAATATCCGAACGGACGAGGATATGTCCCAGACCCAACCTGCCCCCACCTCAAACCTGTGCTGCCCTGACAGTCCCAAGGGAACCCTACAAACTGACATCAGGAACCTGGGCTTGCAACTTGTCTTTCCCAGGGAAAAGGGCCGGTCTTTGTCTCCAGACAAAGTGGCCCTGAGTGGCCGGCTGCCTGCAAAATATCCGAACGGACGAGGATATGTCCCAGACCCAACCTGCCCCCACCTCAAACCTGTGCTGCCCTGACAGTCCCAAGGGAACCCTACAAACTGACATCAGGAACCTGGGCTTGCAACTTGTCTTTCCCAGGGAAAAGGGCCGGTCTTTGTCTCCAGGGGCTGTGGCCCTGAGTGGCCGGCTGCCTGCAAAATATCCAAACGGACGAGGATATGTCCCAGACCCAACCTGCCCCCACCTCAAACCTGTGCTGCCCTGACAGTCCCAAGGGAACCCTACAAACTGACATCAGGAACCTGGGCTTGCCACTTGTCTTTCCCAGGGAAAAGGGCCGGTCTTTGTCTCCAGGGGCTGTGGCCCTGAGTGGCTGGCTGCCTGCAAAATATCCGAACGGACGAGGATATGTCCCAGACCCAACCTGCCCCCACCTCAAACCTGTGCTGCCCTGACAGTCCCAAGGGAACCCTACAAACTGACATCAGGAACCTGGGCTTGAAATTTTTCTTTCCAAGGGAAAAGGGCCAGAATTTGTCTCCAGGGGCTGTGGCCCTGAGTGGCCGTCTGACTGCAAAATATCCGAACGGACGAGGATATGTGCCAGACCCAACCTGCCCCCACCTCAAACCTGTGCTGCCCTGACAGTCCCAAGGGAACCCTACAAACTGACATCAGGAACCTGGGCTTGCAACTTGTCTTTCCCAGGGAAAAGGGCCGGTCTTTGTCTCCAGACAAAGTGGCCCTGAGTGGCCGGCTGCCTGCAAAATATCCGAACGGACGAGGATATGTCCCAGACCCAACCTGCCCCCACCTCAAACCTGTGCTGCCCTGACAGTCCCAAGGGAACCCTACAAACTGACATCAGGAACCTGGGATGGCCACTTTTCTTTCCCAGGGAAAAGGGCCGGTCTTTGTCTCCAGGGGCTGTGGCCCTGAGTGGCCGGCTGCCTGCAAAATATCCGAACGGACGAGGATATGTCCCAGACCCAACCTGCCCCCACCTCAAACCTGTGCTGCCCTGACAGTCCCAAGGGAACCCTACAAACTGACATCAGGAACCTGGGCTTGCAACTTGTCTTTCCCAGGGAAAAGGGCCGGTCTTTGTCTCCAGGGGCTGTGGCTCTGAGTGGCCGGCTGCCTGCAAAAAATCCGAACGGACGAGGATATGTCCCAGACCCAACCTGCCCCCACCTCAAACCTGTGCTGCCCTGACAGTCCCAAGGGAACCCTACAAACTGACATCAGGAAGCTGGGCTGGCCACTTTTCTTTCCCAGGGAAAAGGGCCGGTCTTTGTCTCCAGGGCCTCTGGCCCTGAGTGGCCGTCTGCCTGCAAAATATCCGAACGGACGAGGATATGTCCCAGACCCAACCTGCCCCCACCTCAAACCTGTGCTGCCCTGACAGTCCCAAGGGAACCCTACAAACTGACATCAGGAACCTGGGCTTGCAACTTGTCTTTCCCAGGGAAAAGGGCCGGTCTTTGTCTCCAGACAAAGTGGCCCTGAGTGGCCGGCTGCCTGCAAAATATCCGAACGGACGAGGATATGTCCCAGACCCAACCTGCCCCCACCTCAAACCTGTGCTGCCCTGACAGTCCCAAGGGAACCCTACAAACTGACATCAGGAACCTGGGCTTGCAACTTGTCTTTCCCAGGGAAAAGGGCCGGTCTTTGTCTCCAGACAAAGTGGCCCTGAGTGGCCGGCTGCCTGCAAAATATCCGAACGGACGAGGATATGTCCCAGACCCAACCTGCCCCCACCTCAAACCTGTGCTGCCCTGAAAGTCCCAAGGGAACCCTACAAACTGACATCAGGAACCTGGGCTTGCAACTTGTCTTTCCCAGGGAAAAGGGCCGGTCTTTGTCTCCAGGGGCTGTGGCCCTGAGTGGCCGTCTGCCTGCAAAATATCCGAACGGACGAGGATATGTCCCAGACCCAACCTGCCCCCACCTCAAACCTGTGCTGCCCTGACAGTCCCAAGGGAACCCTACAAACTGACATCAGGAACCTGGGCTTGCCACTTGTCTTTCCCAGGGAAAAGGGCCGGTCTTTGTCTCCAGGGGCTGTGGCCCTGAGTGGCTGGCTGCCTGCAAAATATCCGAACGGACGAGGATATGTCCCAGACCCAACCTGCCCCCACCTCAAACCTGTGCTGCCCTGACAGTCCCAAGGGAACCCTACAAACTGACATCAGGAACCTGGGCTTGAAATTTTTCTTTCCAAGGGAAAAGGGCCAGAATTTGTCTCCAAGGGCCTGTGGCCCTGAGTGGCCGTCTGACTGCAAAATATCCGAACGGACGAGGATATGTGCCAGACCCAACCTGCCCCCACCTCAAACCTGTGCTGCCCTGACAGTCCCAAGGGAACCCTACAAACTGACATCAGGAACCTGGGCTTGCAACTTGTCTTTCCCAGGGAAAAGGGCCGGTCTTTGTCTCCAGACAAAGTGGCCCTGAGTGGCCGGCTGCCTGCAAAATATCCGAACGGACGAGGATATGTCCCAGACCCAACCTGCCCCCACCTCAAACCTGTGCTGCCCTGACAGTCCCAAGGGAACCCTACAAACTGACATCAGGAACCTGGCCTTGCAACTTGTCTTTCCCAGGGAAAAGGGCCGGTCTTTGTGTCCGGGGACCTGTGGCCCTGAGTGGCCGGCTGCCTGCAAAATATCCGAACAGACGAGGATATGTCCCAGACCCAACCTGCCCCCACCTCAAACCTGTGCTGCCCTGACAGTCCCAAGGGAACCCTACAAACTGACATCAGGAACCTGGGATGGCCACTTTTCTTTCCCAGGGAAAAGGGCCGGTCTTTGTCTCCAGGGCCTCTGGCCCTGAGTGGCCGTCTGCCTGCAAAATATCCGAACGGACGAGGATATGTCCCAGACCCAACCTGCCCCCACCTCAAACCTGTGCTGCCCTGACAGCCCCAAGGGAACCCTACAAACTGACATCAGGAACCTGGGCTTGCAACTTGTCTTTCCCAGGGAAAAGGGCCGGTCATTGTCTCCAGAGGCTGTGGCCCTGAGTGGCCGGCTGCCTGCAAAATATCCGAACGGACGAGGATATGTCCCAGACCCAACCTGCCCCCACCTCAAACCTGTGCTGCCCTGACAGTCCCAAGGGAACCCTACAAACTGACATCAGGAACCTGGGCTTGCAACTTGTCTTTCCCAGGGAAAAGGGCCGGTCTTTGTCTCCAGGGGCTGTGGCCCTGAGTGGCCGGCTGCCTGCAAAATATCCGAACGGACGAGGATATGTCCCAGACCCAACCTGCCCCCACCTCAAACCTGTGCTGCCCTGACAGTCCCAAGGGAACCCTACAAACTGACATCAGGAACCTGGGCTGGCCACTTTTCTTTCCCAGGGAAAAGGGCCAGTCTTTGTCTCCAGGGGCTGTGGCCCTGAGTGGCCGGCTGCCTGCAAAATATCCGAACGGACGAGGATATGTCCCAGACCCAACCTGCCCCCACCTCAAACCTGTGCTGCCCTGACAGTCCCAAGGGAACCCTACAAACTGACATCAGGAACCTGGCCTTGCAACTTGTCTTTCCCAGGGAAAAGGGCCGGTCTTTGTCTCCAGACAAAGTGGCCCTGAGTGGCCGGCTGCCTGCAAAATATCCGAACGGACGAGGATATGTCCCAGACCCAACCTGCCCCCACCTCAAACCTGTGCTGCCCTGACAGTCCCAAGGGAACCCTACAAACTGACATCAGGAACCTGGGCTTGAAATTTTTCTTACCAAGGGAAAAGGGCCAGAATTTGTCTCCAGGGGCTGTGGCCCTGAGTGGCCGTCTGACTGCAAAATATCCGAACGGACGAGGATATGTGCCAGACCCAACCTGCCCCCACCTCAAACCTGTGCTGCCCTGAAAGTCCCAAGGGAACCCTACAAACTGACATCAGGAACCTGGGCTTGCAACTTGTCTTTCCCAGGGAAAAGGGCCGGTCTTTGTCTCCAGACAAAGTGGCCCTGAGTGGCCGGCTGCCTGCAAAATATCCGAACGGACGAGGATATGTCCCAGACCCAACCTGCCCCCACCTCAAACCTGTGCTGCCCTGACAGTCCCAAGGGAACCCTACAAACTGACATCAGGAACCTGGGATGGCCACTTTTCTTTCCCAGGGAAAAGGGCCGGTCTTTGTCTCCAGGGGCTGTGGCCCTGAGTGGCCGGCTGCCTGCAAAATATCCGAACGGACGAGGATATGTCCCAGACCCAACCTGCCCCCACCTCAAACCTGTGCTGCCCTGACAGTCCCAAGGGAACCCTACAAACTGACATCAGGAACCTGGGCTTGAAATTTTTCTTTCCAAGGGAAAAGGGCCAGAATTTGTCTCCAAGGGCCTGTGGCCCTGAGTGGCCGTCTGACTGCAAAATATCCGAACGGACGAGGATATGTGCCAGACCCAACCTGCCCCCACCTCAAACCTGTGCTGCCCTGACAGTCCCAAGGGAACCCTACAAACTGACATCAGGAACCTGGGCTTGCAACTTGTCTTTCCCAGGGAAAAGGGCCGGTCTTTGTCTCCAGACAAAGTGGCCCTGAGTGGCCGGCTGCCTGCAAAATATCCGAACGGACGAGGATATGTCCCAGACCCAACCTGCCCCCACCTCAAACCTGTGCTGCCCTGACAGTCCCAAGGGAACCCTACAAACTGACATCAGGAACCTGGCCTTGCAACTTGTCTTTCCCAGGGAAAAGGGCCGGTCTTTGTGTCCGGGGGCCTGTGGCCCTGAGTGGCCGGCTGCCTGCAAAATATCCGAACAGACGAGGATATGTCCCAGACCCAACCTGCCCCCACCTCAAACCTGTGCTGCCCTGACAGTCCCAAGGGAACCCTACAAACTGACATCAGGAACCTGGGATGGCCACTTTTCTTTCCCAGGGAAAAGGGCCGGTCTTTGTCTCCAGGGCCTCTGGCCCTGAGTGGCCGTCTGCCTGCAAAATATCCGAACGGACGAGGATATGTCCCAGACCCAACCTGCCCCCACCTCAAACCTGTGCTGCCCTGACAGCCCCAAGGGAACCCTACAAACTGACATCAGGAACCTGGGCTTGCAACTTGTCTTTCCCAGGGAAAAGGGCCGGTCATTGTCTCCAGAGGCTGTGGCCCTGAGTGGCCGGCTGCCTGCAAAATATCCGAACGGACGAGGATATGTCCCAGACCCAACCTGCCCCCACCTCAAACCTGTGCTGCCCTGACAGTCCCAAGGGAACCCTACAAACTGACATCAGGAACCTGGGCTTGCAACTTGTCTTTCCCAGGGAAAAGGGCCGGTCTTTGTCTCCAGGGGCTGTGGCCCTGAGTGGCCGGCTGCCTGCAAAATATCCGAACGGACGAGGATATGTCCCAGACCCAACCTGCCCCCACCTCAAACCTGTGCTGCCCTGACAGTCCCAAGGGAACCCTACAAACTGACATCAGGAACCTGGGCTGGCCACTTTTCTTTCCCAGGGAAAAGGGCCAGTCTTTGTCTCCAGGGGCTGTGGCCCTGAGTGGCCGGCTGCCTGCAAAATATCCGAACGGACGAGGATATGTCCCAGACCCAACCTGCCCCCACCTCAAACCTGTGCTGCCCTGACAGTCCCAAGGGAACCCTACAAACTGACATCAGGAACCTGGCCTTGCAACTTGTCTTTCCCAGGGAAAAGGGCCGGTCTTTGTCTCCAGACAAAGTGGCCCTGAGTGGCCGGCTGCCTGCAAAATATCCGAACGGACGAGGATATGTCCCAGACCCAACCTGCCCCCACCTCAAACCTGTGCTGCCCTGACAGTCCCAAGGGAACCCTACAAACTGACATCAGGAACCTGGGCTTGAAATTTTTCTTACCAAGGGAAAAGGGCCAGAATTTGTCTCCAGGGGCTGTGGCCCTGAGTGGCCGTCTGACTGCAAAATATCCGAACGGACGAGGATATGTGCCAGACCCAACCTGCCCCCACCTCAAACCTGTGCTGCCCTGAAAGTCCCAAGGGAACCCTACAAACTGACATCAGGAACCTGGGCTTGCAACTTGTCTTTCCCAGGGAAAAGGGCCGGTCTTTGTCTCCAGACAAAGTGGCCCTGAGTGGCCGGCTGCCTGCAAAATATCCGAACGGACGAGGATATGTCCCAGACCCAACCTGCCCCCACCTCAAACCTGTGCTGCCCTGACAGTCCCAAGGGAACCCTACAAACTGACATCAGGAACCTGGGATGGCCACTTTTCTTTCCCAGGGAAAAGGGCCGGTCTTTGTCTCCAGGGGCTGTGGCCCTGAGTGGCCGGCTGCCTGCAAAATATCCGAACGGACGAGGATATGTCCCAGACCCAACCTGCCCCCACCTCAAACCTGTGCTGCCCTGACAGTCCCAAGGGAACCCTACAAACTGACATCAGGAACCTGGCCTTGCAACTTGTCTTTCCCAGGGAAAAGGGCCGGTCTTTGTCTCCAGGGGCTGTGGCCCTGAGTGGCCGGCTGCCTGCAAAATATCCGAACGGACGAGGATATGTCCCAGACCCAACCTGCCCCCACCTCAAACCTGTGCTGCCCTGAAAGTCCTAAGGGAACCCTACAAACTGACATCAGGAACCTGGGCTTGCCACTTGTCTTTCCCAGGGAAAAGGGCCGGTCTTTGTCTCCAGAGGCTGTGGCCCTGAGTGGCCGGCTGCCTGCAAAATATCCGAACGGACGAGGATATGTCCCAGACCCAACCTGCCCCCACCTCAAACCTGTGCTGCCCTGACAGTCCCAAGGGAACCCTACAAACTGACATCAGGAACCTGGGCTTGCAACTTGTCTTTCCCAGGGAAAAGGGCCGGTCTTTGTCTCCAGGGGCTGTGGCTCTGAGTGGCCGGCTGCCTGCAAAAAATCCGAACGGACGAGGATATGTCCCAGACCCAACCTGCCCCCACCTCAAACCTGTGCTGCCCTGACAGTCCCAAGGGAACCCTACAAACTGACATCAGGAACCTGGGATGGCCACTTTTCTTTCCCAGGGAAAAGGGCCGGTCTTTGTCTCCAGGGGCTGTGGCCCTGAGTGGCCGGCTGCCTGCAAAATATCCGAACGGACGAGGATATGTCCCAGACCCAACCTGCCCCCACCTCAAACCTGTGCTGCCCTGACAGTCCCAAGGGAACCCTACAAACTGACATCAGGAACCTGGGCTTGCAACTTGTCTTTCCCAGGGAAAAGGGCCGGTCTTTGTCTCCAGGGGCTGTGGCTCTGAGTGGCCGGCTGCCTGCAAAAAATCCGAACGGACGAGGATATGTCCCAGACCCAACCTGCCCCCACCTCAAACCTGTGCTGCCCTGACAGTCCCAAGGGAACCCTACAAACTGACATCAGGAACCTGGGATGGCCACTTTTCTTTCCCAGGGAAAAGGGCCGGTCTTTGTCTCCAGGGCCTCTGGCCCTGAGTGGCCGTCTGCCTGCAAAATATCCGAACGGACGAGGATATGTCCCAGACCCAACCTGCCCCCACCTCAAACCTGTGCTGCCCTGACAGTCCCAAGGGAACCCTACAAACTGACATCAGGAACCTGGGCTTGCAACTTGTCTTTCCCAGGGAAAAGGGCCGGTCTTTGTCTCCAGACAAAGTGGCCCTGAGTGGCCGGCTGCCTGCAAAATATCCGAACGGACGAGGATATGTCCCAGACCCAACCTGCCCCCACCTCAAACCTGTGCTGCCCTGACAGTCCCAAGGGAACCCTACAAACTGACATCAGGAACCTGGGCTTGCAACTTGTCTTTCCCAGGGAAAAGGGCCGGTCTTTGTCTCCAGACAAAGTGGCCCTGAGTGGCCGGCTGCCTGCAAAATATCCGAACGGACGAGGATATGTCCCAGACCCAACCTGCCCCCACCTCAAACCTGTGCTGCCCTGAAAGTCCCAAGGGAACCCTACAAACTGACATCAGGAACCTGGGCTTGCAACTTGTCTTTCCCAGGGAAAAGGGCCGGTCTTTGTCTCCAGGGGCTGTGGCCCTGAGTGGCCGTCTGCCTGCAAAATATCCGAACGGACGAGGATATGTCCCAGACCCAACCTGCCCCCACCTCAAACCTGTGCTGCCCTGACAGTCCCAAGGGAACCCTACAAACTGACATCAGGAACCTGGGCTTGCCACTTGTCTTTCCCAGGGAAAAGGGCCGGTCTTTGTCTCCAGGGGCTGTGGCCCTGAGTGGCTGGCTGCCTGCAAAATATCCGAACGGACGAGGATATGTCCCAGACCCAACCTGCCCCCACCTCAAACCTGTGCTGCCCTGACAGTCCCAAGGGAACCCTACAAACTGACATCAGGAACCTGGGCTTGAAATTTTTCTTTCCAAGGGAAAAGGGCCAGAATTTGTCTCCAAGGGCCTGTGGCCCTGAGTGGCCGTCTGACTGCAAAATATCCGAACGGACGAGGATATGTGCCAGACCCAACCTGCCCCCACCTCAAACCTGTGCTGCCCTGACAGTCCCAAGGGAACCCTACAAACTGACATCAGGAACCTGGGCTTGCAACTTGTCTTTCCCAGGGAAAAGGGCCGGTCTTTGTCTCCAGACAAAGTGGCCCTGAGTGGCCGGCTGCCTGCAAAATATCCGAACGGACGAGGATATGTCCCAGACCCAACCTGCCCCCACCTCAAACCTGTGCTGCCCTGACAGTCCCAAGGGAACCCTACAAACTGACATCAGGAACCTGGCCTTGCAACTTGTCTTTCCCAGGGAAAAGGGCCGGTCTTTGTGTCCGGGGGCCTGTGGCCCTGAGTGGCCGGCTGCCTGCAAAATATCCGAACAGACGAGGATATGTCCCAGACCCAACCTGCCCCCACCTCAAACCTGTGCTGCCCTGACAGTCCCAAGGGAACCCTACAAACTGACATCAGGAACCTGGGATGGCCACTTTTCTTTCCCAGGGAAAAGGGCCGGTCTTTGTCTCCAGGGCCTCTGGCCCTGAGTGGCCGTCTGCCTGCAAAATATCCGAACGGACGAGGATATGTCCCAGACCCAACCTGCCCCCACCTCAAACCTGTGCTGCCCTGACAGCCCCAAGGGAACCCTACAAACTGACATCAGGAACCTGGGCTTGCAACTTGTCTTTCCCAGGGAAAAGGGCCGGTCATTGTCTCCAGAGGCTGTGGCCCTGAGTGGCCGGCTGCCTGCAAAATATCCGAACGGACGAGGATATGTCCCAGACCCAACCTGCCCCCACCTCAAACCTGTGCTGCCCTGACAGTCCCAAGGGAACCCTACAAACTGACATCAGGAACCTGGGCTTGCAACTTGTCTTTCCCAGGGAAAAGGGCCGGTCTTTGTCTCCAGGGGCTGTGGCCCTGAGTGGCCGGCTGCCTGCAAAATATCCGAACGGACGAGGATATGTCCCAGACCCAACCTGCCCCCACCTCAAACCTGTGCTGCCCTGACAGTCCCAAGGGAACCCTACAAACTGACATCAGGAACCTGGGCTGGCCACTTTTCTTTCCCAGGGAAAAGGGCCAGTCTTTGTCTCCAGGGGCTGTGGCCCTGAGTGGCCGGCTGCCTGCAAAATATCCGAACGGACGAGGATATGTCCCAGACCCAACCTGCCCCCACCTCAAACCTGTGCTGCCCTGACAGTCCCAAGGGAACCCTACAAACTGACATCAGGAACCTGGCCTTGCAACTTGTCTTTCCCAGGGAAAAGGGCCGGTCTTTGTCTCCAGACAAAGTGGCCCTGAGTGGCCGGCTGCCTGCAAAATATCCGAACGGACGAGGATATGTCCCAGACCCAACCTGCCCCCACCTCAAACCTGTGCTGCCCTGACAGTCCCAAGGGAACCCTACAAACTGACATCAGGAACCTGGGCTTGAAATTTTTCTTACCAAGGGAAAAGGGCCAGAATTTGTCTCCAGGGGCTGTGGCCCTGAGTGGCCGTCTGACTGCAAAATATCCGAACGGACGAGGATATGTGCCAGACCCAACCTGCCCCCACCTCAAACCTGTGCTGCCCTGAAAGTCCCAAGGGAACCCTACAAACTGACATCAGGAACCTGGGCTTGCAACTTGTCTTTCCCAGGGAAAAGGGCCGGTCTTTGTCTCCAGACAAAGTGGCCCTGAGTGGCCGGCTGCCTGCAAAATATCCGAACGGACGAGGATATGTCCCAGACCCAACCTGCCCCCACCTCAAACCTGTGCTGCCCTGACAGTCCCAAGGGAACCCTACAAACTGACATCAGGAACCTGGGATGGCCACTTTTCTTTCCCAGGGAAAAGGGCCGGTCTTTGTCTCCAGGGGCTGTGGCCCTGAGTGGCCGGCTGCCTGCAAAATATCCGAACGGACGAGGATATGTCCCAGACCCAACCTGCCCCCACCTCAAACCTGTGCTGCCCTGACAGTCCCAAGGGAACCCTACAAACTGACATCAGGAACCTGGCCTTGCAACTTGTCTTTCCCAGGGAAAAGGGCCGGTCTTTGTCTCCAGGGGCTGTGGCCCTGAGTGGCCGGCTGCCTGCAAAATATCCGAACGGACGAGGATATGTCCCAGACCCAACCTGCCCCCACCTCAAACCTGTGCTGCCCTGAAAGTCCTAAGGGAACCCTACAAACTGACATCAGGAACCTGGGCTTGCAACTTGTCTTTCCCAGGGAAAAGGGCCGGTCTTTGTCTCCAGAGGCTGTGGCCCTGAGTGGCCGGCTGCCTGCAAAATATCCGAACGGACGAGGATATGTCCCAGACCCAACCTGCCCCCACCTCAAACCTGTGCTGCCCTGACAGTCCCAAGGGAACCCTACAAACTGACATCAGGAACCTGGGCTTGCAACTTGTCTTTCCCAGGGAAAAGGGCCGGTCTTTGTCTCCAGGGGCTGTGGCTCTGAGTGGCCGGCTGCCTGCAAAAAATCCGAACGGACGAGGATATGTCCCAGACCCAACCTGCCCCCACCTCAAACCTGTGCTGCCCTGACAGTCCCAAGGGAACCCTACAAACTGACATCAGGAACCTGGGATGGCCACTTTTCTTTCCCAGGGAAAAGGGCCAGTCTTTGTCTCCAGGGCCTCTGGCACTGAGTGGCCGTCTGCCTGCAAAATATCCGAACGGACGAGGATATGTCCCAGACCCAACCTGCCCCCACCTCAAACCTGTGCTGCCCTGACAGTCCCAAGGGAACCCTACAAACTGACATCAGGAACCTGGGCTTGCAACTTGTCTTTCCCAGGGAAAAGGGCCGGTCTTTGTCTCCAGGGGCTGTGGCCCTGAGTGGCTGGCTGCCTGCAAAATATCCGAACGGACGAGGATATGTCCCAGACCCAACCTGCCCCCACCTCAAACCTGTGCTGCCCTGACAGTCCCAAGGGAACCCTACAAACTGACATCAGGAACCTGGGCTTGAAATTTTTCTTTCCAAGGGAAAAGGGCCAGAATTTGTCTCCAGGGGCTGTGGCCCTGAGTGGCCGTCTGACTGCAAAATATCCGAACGGACGAGGATATGTGCCAGACCCAACCTGCCCCCACCTCAAACCTGTGCTGCCCTGACAGTCCCAAGGGAACCCTACAAACTGACATCAGGAACCTGGGCTTGCAACTTGTCTTTCCCAGGGAAAAGGGCCGGTCTTTGTCTCCAGACAAAGTGGCCCTGAGTGGCCGGCTGCCTGCAAAATATCCGAACGGACGAGGATATGTCCCAGACCCAAGCTGCCCCCACCTCAAACCTGTGCTGCCCTGACAGTCCCAAGGGAACCCTACAAACTGACATCAGGAACCTGGGATGGCCACTTTTCTTTCCCAGGGAAAAGGGCCGGTCTTTGTCTCCAGGGGCTGTGGCCCTGAGTGGCCGGCTGCCTGCAAAATATCCGAACGGACGAGGATATGTCCCAGACCCAACCTGCCCCCACCTCAAACCTGTGCTGCCCTGACAGTCCCAAGGGAACCCTACAAACTGACATCAGGAACCTGGCCTTGCAACTTGTCTTTCCCAGGATAAAGGGCCGGTCTTTGTCTCCAGGGGCTGTGGCCCTGAGTGGCCGGCTGCCTGCAAAATATCCGAACGGACGAGGATATGTCCCAGACCCAACCTGCCCCCACCTCAAACCTGTGCTGCCCTGAAAGTCCTAAGGGAACCCTACAAACTGACATCAGGAACCTGGGCTTGCAACTTGTCTTTCCCAGGGAAAAGGGCCGGTCTTTGTCTCCAGAGGCTGTGGCCCTGAGTGGCCGGCTGCCTGCAAAATATCCGAACGGACGAGGATATGTCCCAGACCCAACCTGCCCCCACCTCAAACCTGTGCTGCCCTGACAGTCCCAAGGGAACCCTACAAACTGACATCAGGAACCTGGGCTTGCAACTTGTCTTTCCCAGGGAAAAGGGCCGGTCTTTGTCTCCAGGGGCTGTGGCTCTGAGTGGCCGGCTGCCTGCAAAATATCCGAACGGACGAGGATATGTCCCAGACCCAACCTGCCCCCACCTCAAACCTGTGCTGCCCTGACAGTCCCAAGGGAACCCTACAAACTGACATCAGGAACCTGGGCTTGCAACTTGTCTTTCCCAGGGAAAAGGGCCGGTCTTTGTCTCCAGACAAAGTGGCCCTGAGTGGCCGGCTGCCTGCAAAATATCCGAACGGACGAGGATATGTCCCAGACCCAACCTGCCCCCACCTCAAACCTGTGCTGCCCTGAAAGTCCCAAGGGAACCCTACAAACTGACATCAGGAACCTGGGCTTGCAACTTGTCTTTCCCAGGGAAAAGGGCCGGTCTTTGTCTCCAGGGGCTGTGGCCCTGAGTGGCCGTCTGCCTGCAAAATATCCGAACGGACGAGGATATGTCCCAGACCCAACCTGCCCCCACCTCAAACCTGTGCTGCCCTGACAGTCCCAAGGGAACCCTACAAACTGACATCAGGAACCTGGGCTTGCCACTTGTCTTTCCCAGGGAAAAGGGCCGGTCTTTGTCTCCAGGGGCTGTGGCCCTGAGTGGCTGGCTGCCTGCAAAATATCCGAACGGACGAGGATATGTCCCAGACCCAACCTGCCCCCACCTCAAACCTGTGCTGCCCTGACAGTCCCAAGGGAACCCTACAAACTGACATCAGGAACCTGGGCTTGAAATTTTTCTTTCCAAGGGAAAAGGGCCAGAATTTGTCTCCAAGGGCCTGTGGCCCTGAGTGGCCGTCTGACTGCAAAATATCCGAACGGACGAGGATATGTGCCAGACCCAACCTGCCCCCACCTCAAACCTGTGCTGCCCTGACAGTCCCAAGGGAACCCTACAAACTGACATCAGGAACCTGGGCTTGCAACTTGTCTTTCCCAGGGAAAAGGGCCGGTCTTTGTCTCCAGACAAAGTGGCCCTGAGTGGCCGGCTGCCTGCAAAATATCCGAACGGACGAGGATATGTCCCAGACCCAACCTGCCCCCACCTCAAACCTGTGCTGCCCTGACAGTCCCAAGGGAACCCTACAAACTGACATCAGGAACCTGGCCTTGCAACTTGTCTTTCCCAGGGAAAAGGGCCGGTCTTTGTGTCCGGGGGCCTGTGGCCCTGAGTGGCCGGCTGCCTGCAAAATATCCGAACAGACGAGGATATGTCCCAGACCCAACCTGCCCCCACCTCAAACCTGTGCTGCCCTGACAGTCCCAAGGGAACCCTACAAACTGACATCAGGAACCTGGGATGGCCACTTTTCTTTCCCAGGGAAAAGGGCCGGTCTTTGTCTCCAGGGCCTCTGGCCCTGAGTGGCCGTCTGCCTGCAAAATATCCGAACGGACGAGGATATGTCCCAGACCCAACCTGCCCCCACCTCAAACCTGTGCTGCCCTGACAGCCCCAAGGGAACCCTACAAACTGACATCAGGAACCTGGGCTTGCAACTTGTCTTTCCCAGGGAAAAGGGCCGGTCATTGTCTCCAGAGGCTGTGGCCCTGAGTGGCCGGCTGCCTGCAAAATATCCGAACGGACGAGGATATGTCCCAGACCCAACCTGCCCCCACCTCAAACCTGTGCTGCCCTGACAGTCCCAAGGGAACCCTACAAACTGACATCAGGAACCTGGGCTTGCAACTTGTCTTTCCCAGGGAAAAGGGCCGGTCTTTGTCTCCAGGGGCTGTGGCCCTGAGTGGCCGGCTGCCTGCAAAATATCCGAACGGACGAGGATATGTCCCAGACCCAACCTGCCCCCACCTCAAACCTGTGCTGCCCTGACAGTCCCAAGGGAACCCTACAAACTGACATCAGGAACCTGGGCTGGCCACTTTTCTTTCCCAGGGAAAAGGGCCAGTCTTTGTCTCCAGGGGCTGTGGCCCTGAGTGGCCGGCTGCCTGCAAAATATCCGAACGGACGAGGATATGTCCCAGACCCAACCTGCCCCCACCTCAAACCTGTGCTGCCCTGACAGTCCCAAGGGAACCCTACAAACTGACATCAGGAACCTGGCCTTGCAACTTGTCTTTCCCAGGGAAAAGGGCCGGTCTTTGTCTCCAGACAAAGTGGCCCTGAGTGGCCGGCTGCCTGCAAAATATCCGAACGGACGAGGATATGTCCCAGACCCAACCTGCCCCCACCTCAAACCTGTGCTGCCCTGACAGTCCCAAGGGAACCCTACAAACTGACATCAGGAACCTGGGCTTGAAATTTTTCTTACCAAGGGAAAAGGGCCAGAATTTGTCTCCAGGGGCTGTGGCCCTGAGTGGCCGTCTGACTGCAAAATATCCGAACGGACGAGGATATGTGCCAGACCCAACCTGCCCCCACCTCAAACCTGTGCTGCCCTGAAAGTCCCAAGGGAACCCTACAAACTGACATCAGGAACCTGGGCTTGCAACTTGTCTTTCCCAGGGAAAAGGGCCGGTCTTTGTCTCCAGACAAAGTGGCCCTGAGTGGCCGGCTGCCTGCAAAATATCCGAACGGACGAGGATATGTCCCAGACCCAACCTGCCCCCACCTCAAACCTGTGCTGCCCTGACAGTCCCAAGGGAACCCTACAAACTGACATCAGGAACCTGGGATGGCCACTTTTCTTTCCCAGGGAAAAGGGCCGGTCTTTGTCTCCAGGGGCTGTGGCCCTGAGTGGCCGGCTGCCTGCAAAATATCCGAACGGACGAGGATATGTCCCAGACCCAACCTGCCCCCACCTCAAACCTGTGCTGCCCTGACAGTCCCAAGGGAACCCTACAAACTGACATCAGGAACCTGGCCTTGCAACTTGTCTTTCCCAGGGAAAAGGGCCGGTCTTTGTCTCCAGGGGCTGTGGCCCTGAGTGGCCGGCTGCCTGCAAAATATCCGAACGGACGAGGATATGTCCCAGACCCAACCTGCCCCCACCTCAAACCTGTGCTGCCCTGAAAGTCCTAAGGGAACCCTACAAACTGACATCAGGAACCTGGGCTTGCAACTTGTCTTTCCCAGGGAAAAGGGCCGGTCTTTGTCTCCAGAGGCTGTGGCCCTGAGTGGCCGGCTGCCTGCAAAATATCCGAACGGACGAGGATATGTCCCAGACCCAACCTGCCCCCACCTCAAACCTGTGCTGCCCTGACAGTCCCAAGGGAACCCTACAAACTGACATCAGGAACCTGGGCTTGCAACTTGTCTTTCCCAGGGAAAAGGGCCGGTCTTTGTCTCCAGGGGCTGTGGCTCTGAGTGGCCGGCTGCCTGCAAAAAATCCGAACGGACGAGGATATGTCCCAGACCCAACCTGCCCCCACCTCAAACCTGTGCTGCCCTGACAGTCCCAAGGGAACCCTACAAACTGACATCAGGAACCTGGGATGGCCACTTTTCTTTCCCAGGGAAAAGGGCCAGTCTTTGTCTCCAGGGCCTCTGGCACTGAGTGGCCGTCTGCCTGCAAAATATCCGAACGGACGAGGATATGTCCCAGACCCAACCTGCCCCCACCTCAAACCTGTGCTGCCCTGACAGTCCCAAGGGAACCCTACAAACTGACATCAGGAACCTGGGCTTGCAACTTGTCTTTCCCAGGGAAAAGGGCCGGTCTTTGTCTCCAGGGGCTGTGGCCCTGAGTGGCTGGCTGCCTGCAAAATATCCGAACGGACGAGGATATGTCCCAGACCCAACCTGCCCCCACCTCAAACCTGTGCTGCCCTGACAGTCCCAAGGGAACCCTACAAACTGACATCAGGAACCTGGGCTTGAAATTTTTCTTTCCAAGGGAAAAGGGCCAGAATTTGTCTCCAGGGGCTGTGGCCCTGAGTGGCCGTCTGACTGCAAAATATCCGAACGGACGAGGATATGTGCCAGACCCAACCTGCCCCCACCTCAAACCTGTGCTGCCCTGACAGTCCCAAGGGAACCCTACAAACTGACATCAGGAACCTGGGCTTGCAACTTGTCTTTCCCAGGGAAAAGGGCCGGTCTTTGTCTCCAGACAAAGTGGCCCTGAGTGGCCGGCTGCCTGCAAAATATCCGAACGGACGAGGATATGTCCCAGACCCAAGCTGCCCCCACCTCAAACCTGTGCTGCCCTGACAGTCCCAAGGGAACCCTACAAACTGACATCAGGAACCTGGGATGGCCACTTTTCTTTCCCAGGGAAAAGGGCCGGTCTTTGTCTCCAGGGGCTGTGGCCCTGAGTGGCCGGCTGCCTGCAAAATATCCGAACGGACGAGGATATGTCCCAGACCCAACCTGCCCCCACCTCAAACCTGTGCTGCCCTGACAGTCCCAAGGGAACCCTACAAACTGACATCAGGAACCTGGCCTTGCAACTTGTCTTTCCCAGGATAAAGGGCCGGTCTTTGTCTCCAGGGGCTGTGGCCCTGAGTGGCCGGCTGCCTGCAAAATATCCGAACGGACGAGGATATGTCCCAGACCCAACCTGCCCCCACCTCAAACCTGTGCTGCCCTGAAAGTCCTAAGGGAACCCTACAAACTGACATCAGGAACCTGGGCTTGCAACTTGTCTTTCCCAGGGAAAAGGGCCGGTCTTTGTCTCCAGAGGCTGTGGCCCTGAGTGGCCGGCTGCCTGCAAAATATCCGAACGGACGAGGATATGTCCCAGACCCAACCTGCCCCCACCTCAAACCTGTGCTGCCCTGACAGTCCCAAGGGAACCCTACAAACTGACATCAGGAACCTGGGCTTGCAACTTGTCTTTCCCAGGGAAAAGGGCCGGTCTTTGTCTCCAGGGGCTGTGGCTCTGAGTGGCCGGCTGCCTGCAAAAAATCCGAACGGACGAGGATATGTCCCAGACCCAACCTGCCCCCACCTCAAACCTGTGCTGCCCTGACAGTCCCAAGGGAACCCTACAAACTGACATCAGGAACCTGGGATGGCCACTTTTCTTTCCCAGGGAAAAGGGCCGGTCTTTGTCTCCAGGGCCTCTGGCACTGAGTGGCCGGCTGCCTGCAAAATATCCGAACGGACGAGGATATGTCCCAGACCCAACCTGCCCCCACCTCAAACCTGTGCTGCCCTGACAGTCCCAAGGGAACCCTACAAACTGACATCAGGAACCTGGGCTTGCAACTTGTCTTTCCCAGGATAAAGGGCCGGTCTTTGTCTCCAGGGGCTGTGGCCCTGAGTGGCCGGCTGCCTGCAAAATATCCGAACGGACGAGGATATGTCCCAGACCCAACCTGCCCCCACCTCAAACCTGTGCTGCCCTGACAGTCCCAAGGGAACCCTACAAACTGACATCAGGAACCTGGGCTTGCAACTTGTCTTTCCCAGGGAAAAGGGCCGGTCTTTGTCTCCAGACAAAGTGGCCCTGAGTGGCCGGCTGCCTGCAAAATATCCGAACTGACGAGGATATGTCCCAGACCCAACCTGCCCCCACCTCAAACCTGTGCTGCCCTGACAGTCCCAAGGGAACCCTACAAACTGACATCAGGAACCTGGGATGGCCACTTTTCTTTCCCAGGGAAAAGGGCCGGTCTTTGTCTCCAGGGGCTGTGGCCCTGAGTGGCCGGCTGCCTGCAAAATATCCGAACGGACGAGGATATGTCCCAGACCCAACCTGCCCCCACCTCAAACCTGTGCTGCCCTGACAGTCCCAAGGGAACCCTACAAACTGACATCAGGAACCTGGGCTTGCAACTTGTCTTTCCAGGTAAAAGGGCCGGGCTTTGTCTCAAGGGCCTGTGGCCCTGAGTGGCCGGCTGCCTGCAAAATATCCGAACGGACGAGGATATGTCCCAGACCCAACCTGCCCCCACCTCAAACCTGTGCTGCCCTGACAGTCCCAAGGGAACCCTACAAACTGACATCAGGAACCTGGGCTTGCAACTTGTCTTTCCCAGGGAAAAGGGCCGGTCTTTGTCTCCAGGGGCTGTGGCCCTGAGTGGCCGGCTGCCTGCAAAATATCCGAACGGACGAGGATATGTCCCAGACCCAACCTGCCCCCACCTCAAACCTGTGCTGCCCTGACAGTCCCAAGGGAACCCTACAAACTGACATCAGGAACCTGGGCTTGCAACTTGTCTTTCCCAGGGAAAAGGGCCGGTCTTTGTCTCCAGGGGCTGTGGCCCTGAGTGGCCGGCTGCCTGCAAAATATCCAAACGGACGAGGATATGTCCCAGACCCAACCTGCCCCCACCTCAAACCTGTGCTGCCCTGACAGTCCCAAGGGAACCCTACAAACTGACATCAGGAACCTGGGCTTGCCACTTGTCTTTCCCAGGGAAAAGGGCCGGTCTTTGTCTCCAGGGGCTGTGGCCCTGAGTGGCTGGCTGCCTGCAAAATATCCGAACGGACGAGGATATGTCCCAGACCCAACCTGCCCCCACCTCAAACCTGTGCTGCCCTGACAGTCCCAAGGGAACCCTACAAACTGACATCAGGAACCTGGGCTTGCAACTTGTCTTTCCCAGGGAAAAGGGCCGGTCTTTGTCTCCAGGGGCTGTGGCCCTGAGTGGCCGGCTGCCTGCAAAATATCCGAACGGACGAGGATATGTCCCAGACCCAACCTGCCCCCACCTCAAACCTGTGCTGCCCTGACAGTCCCAAGGGAACCCTACAAACTGACATCAGGAACCTGGGCTGGCCACTTTTCTTTCCCAGGGAAAAGTGCCAGTCTTTGTCTCCAGGGGCCTGTGGCCCTGAGTGGCCGGCTGCCTGCAAAATATCCGAACGGACGAGGATATGTCCCAGACCCAACCTGCCCCCACCTCAAACCTGTGCTGCCCTGACAGTCCCAAGGGAACCCTACAAGCTGACATCAGGAACCTGGGCTTGCAACTTGTCTTTCCCAGGGAAAAGGGCCGGTCTTTGTCTCCAGACAAAGTGGCCCTGAGTGGCCGGCTGCCTGCAAAATATCCGAACGGACGAGGATATGTCCCAGACCCAACCTGCCCCCACCTCAAACCTGTGCTGCCCTGACAGTCCCAAGGGAACCCTACAAACTGACATCAGGAACCTGGGCTTGCAACTTGTCTTTCCCAGGGAAAAGGGCCGGTCTTTGTCTCCAGGGGCCTGTGGCCCTGAGTGGCCGTCTGACTGCAAAATATCCGAACGGACGAGGATATGTCCCAGACCCAACCTGCCCCCACCTCAAACCTGTGCTGCCCTGACAGTCCCAAGGGAACCCTACAAGCTGACATCAGGAACCTGGGCTGGCCACTTGTCTTTCCCAGGGAAAAGGGCCGGTCTTTGTCTCCAGGGCCTGTGGCCCTGAGTGGCCGGCTGCCTGCAAAATATCCGAACGGACGAGGATATGTCCCAGACCCAACCTGCCCCCACCTCAAACCTGTGCTGCCCTGACAGTCCCAAGGGAACCCTACAAACTGACATCAGGAACCTGGGCTTGCAACTTGTCTTTCCCAGGGAAAAGGGCCGGTCTTTGTCTCCAGGGGCTGTGGCCCTGAGTGGCCGGCTGCCTGCAAAATATCCGAACGGACGAGGATATGTCCCAGACCCAACCTGCCCCCACCTCAAACCTGTGCTGCCCTGACAGTCCCAAGGGAACCCTACAAACTGACATCAGGAACCTGGGCTTGCAACTTGTCTTTCCCAGGGAAAAGGGCCGGTCTTTGTCTCCAGGGGCTGTGGCCCTGAGTGGCCGGCTGCCTGCAAAATATCCGAACGGACGAGGATATGTCCCAGACCCAACCTGCCCCCACCTCAAACCTGTGCTGCCCTGACAGTCCCAAGGGAACCCTACAAACTGACATCAGGAACCTGGGCTTGCAACTTGTCTTTCCCAGGGAAAAGGGCCGGTCTTTGTCTCCAGGGGCTGTGGCCCTGAGTGGCCGGCTGCCTGCAAAATATCCAAACGGACGAGGATATGTCCCAGACCCAACCTGCCCCCACCTCAAACCTGTGCTGCCCTGACAGTCCCAAGGGAACCCTACAAACTGACATCAGGAACCTGGGCTTGCAACTTGTCTTTCCCAGGGAAAAGGGCCGGTCTTTGTCTCCAGACAAAGTGGCCCTGAGTGGCCGGCTGCCTGCAAAATATCCAAACGGACGAGGATATGTCCCAGACCCAACCTGCCCCCACCTCAAACCTGTGCTGCCCTGACAGTCCCAAGGGAACCCTACAAACTGACATCAGGAACCTGGGCTTGCCACTTGTCTTTCCCAGGGAAAAGGGCCGGTCTTTGTCTCCAGGGACTGTGGCCCTGAGTGGCTGGCTGCCTGCAAAATATCCGAACGGACGAGGATATGTCCCAGACCCAACCTGCCCCCACCTCAAACCTGTGCTGCCCTGACAGTCCCAAGGGAACCCTACAAACTGACATCAGGAACCTGGGCTTGAAATTTTTCTTTCCAAGGGAAAAGGGCCAGAATTTGTCTCCAAGGGCCTGTGGCCCTGAGTGGCCGGCTGCCTGCAAAATATCCGAACGGACGAGGATATGTCCCAGACCCAACCTGCCCCCACCTCAAACCTGTGCTGCCCTGACAGTCCCAAGGGAACCCTACAAACTGACATCAGGAACCTGGGCTTGCAACTTGTCTTTCCCAGGGAAAAGGGCCGGTCTTTGTCTCCAGACAAAGTGGCCCTGAGTGGCCGGCTGCCTGCAAAATATCCGAACGGACGAGGATATGTCCCAGACCCAACCTGCCCCCACCTCAAACCTGTGCTGCCCTGACAGTCCCAAGGGAACCCTACAAAGTGACATCAGGAACCTGGGATGGCCACTTTTCTTTCCCAGGGAAAAGGGCCAGTCTTTGTCTCCAGGGGCCTGTGGCCCTGAGTGGCCGGCTGCCTGCAAAATATCCGAACGGACGAGGATATGTCCCAGACCCAACCTGCCCCCACCTCAAACCTGTGCTGCCCTGACAGTCCCAAGGGAACCCTACAAACTGACATCAGGAACCTGGGCTTGCAACTTGTCTTTCCCAGGGAAAAGGGCCGGTCTTTGTCTCCAGGGGCCTGTGGCCCTGAGTGGCCGTCTGACTGCAAAATATCCGAACGGACGAGGATATGTCCCAGACCCAACCTGCCCCCACCTCAAACCTGTGCTGCCCTGACAGTCCCAAGGGAACCCTACAAGCTGACATCAGGAACCTGGGCTGGCCACTTGTCTTTCCCAGGGAAAAGGGCCGGTCTTTGTCTCCAGACAAAGTGGCCCTGAGTGGCCGGCTGCCTGCAAAATATCCAAACGGACGAGGATATGTCCCAGACCCAACCTGCCCCCACCTCAAACCTGTGCTGCCCTGACAGTCCCAAGGGAACCCTACAAACTGACATCAGGAACCTGGGCTTGCAACTTGTCTTTCCCAGGGAAAAGGGCCGGTCTTTGTCTCCAGGGGCTGTGGCCGTGAGTGGCCGGCTGCCTGCAAAATATCCGAACGGACGAGGATATGTCCCAGACCCAACCTGCCCCCACCTCAAACCTGTGCTGCCCTGACAGTCCCAAGGGAACCCTACAAACTGACATCAGGAACCTGGGCTTGCAACTTGTGTTTCCCAGGGAAAAGGGCCGGTCTTTGTCTCCAGATAAAGTGGCCCTGAGTGGCCAGCAGCCTGCAAAATATCCGAACGGACGAGGATATGTCCCAGACCCAACCTGCCCCCACCTCAAACCTGTGCTGCCCTGACAGTCCCAAGGGAACCCTACAAACTGACATCAGGAACCTGGGCTTGCAACTTGTCTTTCCCAGGGAAAAGGGCCGGTCTTTGTCTCCAGGGGCCTGTGGCCCTGAGTGGCCGTCTGACTGCAAAATATCCGAACGGACGAGGATATGTCCCAGACCCAACCTGCCCCCACCTCAAACCTGTGCTGCCCTGACAGTCCCAAGGGAACCCTACAAGCTGACATCAGGAACCTGGGCTTGCCACTTGTCTTTCCCAGGGAAAAGGGCCGGTCTTTGTCTCCAGACAAAGTGGCCCTGAGTGGCCGGCTGCCTGCAAAATATCCAAACGGACGAGGATATGTCCCAGACCCAACCTGCCCCCACCTCAAACCTGTGCTGCCCTGACAGTCCCAAGGGAACCCTACAAACTGACATCAGGAACCTGGGATGGCCACTTTTCTTTCCCAGGGAAAAGGGCCGGTCTTTGTCTCCAGGGGCTGTGGCCCTGAGTGGCCGGCTGCCTGCAAAATATCCGAACGGACGAGGATATGTCCCAGACCCAACCTGCCCCCACCTCAAACCTGTGCTGCCCTGACAGTCCCAAGGGAACCTTACAAACTGACATCAGGAACCTGGGCTTGCAACTTGTCTTTCCAGGTAAAAGGGCCGGGCTTTGTCTCAAGGGCCTGTGGCCCTGAGTGGCCGGCTGCCTGCAAAATATCCGAACGGACGAGGATATGTCCCAGACCCAACCTGCCCCCACCTCAAACCTGTGCTGCCCTGACAGTCCCAAGGGAACCCTACAAACTGACATCAGGAACCTGGGCTTGCAACTTGTCTTTCCCAGGGAAAAGGGCCGGTCTTTGTCTCCAGGGGCTGTGGCCGTGAGTGGCCGGCTGCCTGCAAAATATCCGAACGGACGAGGATATGTCCCAGACCCAACCTGCCCCCACCTCAAACCTGTGCTGCCCTGACAGTCCCAAGGGAACCCTACAAACTGACATCAGGAACCTGGGCTTGCAACTTGTCTTTCCCAGGGAAAAGGGCCGGTCTTTGTCTCCAGGGGCTGTGGCCCTGAGTGGCCGGCTGCCTGCAAAATATCCAAACGGACGAGGATATGTCCCAGACCCAACCTGCCCCCACCTCAAACCTGTGCTGCCCTGACAGTCCCAAGGGAACCCTACAAACTGACATCAGGAACCTGGGCTTGCCACTTGTCTTTCCCAGGGAAAAGGGCCGGTCTTTGTCTCCAGGGGCTGTGGCCCTGAGTGGCTGGCTGCCTGCAAAATATCCGAACGGACGAGGATATGTCCCAGACCCAACCTGCCCCCACCTCAAACCTGTGCTGCCCTGACAGTCCCAAGGGAACCCTACAAACTGACATCAGGAACCTGGGCTGGCCACTTTTCTTTCCCAGGGAAAAGTGCCAGTCTTTGTCTCCAGGGGCCTGTGGCCCTGAGTGGCCGGCTGCCTGCAAAATATCCGAACGGACGAGGATATGTCCCAGACCCAACCTGCCCCCACCTCAAACCTGTGCTGCCCTGACAGTCCCAAGGGAACCCTACAAGCTGACATCAGGAACCTGGGCTTGCAACTTGTCTTTCCCAGGGAAAAGGGCCGGTCTTTGTCTCCAGACAAAGTGGCCCTGAGTGGCCGGCTGCCTGCAAAATATCCGAACGGACGAGGATATGTCCCAGACCCAACCTGCCCCCACCTCAAACCTGTGCTGCCCTGACAGTCCCAAGGGAACCCTACAAACTGACATCAGGAACCTGGGCTTGCAACTTGTCTTTCCCAGGGAAAAGGGCCGGTCTTTGTCTCCAGACAAAGTGGCCCTGAGTGGCCGGCTGCCTGCAAAATATCCGAACGGACGAGGATATGTCCCAGACCCAACCTGCCCCCACCTCAAACCTGTGCTGCCCTGACAGTCCCAAGGGAACCCTACAAACTGACATCAGGAACCTGGGCTTGCAACTTGTCTTTCCCAGGGAAAAGGGCCGGTCTTTGTCTCCAGGGGCCTGTGGCCCTGAGTGGCCGTCTGACTGCAAAATATCCGAACGGACGAGGATATGTCCCAGACCCAACCTGCCCCCACCTCAAACCTGTGCTGCCCTGACAGTCCCAAGGGAACCCTACAAGCTGACATCAGGAACCTGGGCTGGCCACTTGTCTTTCCCAGGGAAAAGGGCCGGTCTTTGTCTCCAGGGCCTGTGGCCCTGAGTGGCCGGCTGCCTGCAAAATATCCGAACGGACGAGGATATGTCCCAGACCCAACCTGCCCCCACCTCAAACCTGTGCTGCCCTGACAGTCCCAAGGGAACCCTACAAACTGACATCAGGAACCTGGGCTTGCAACTTGTCTTTCCCAGGGAAAAGGGCCGGTCTTTGTCTCCAGGGGCTGTGGCCCTGAGTGGCCGGCTGCCTGCAAAATATCCGAACGGACGAGGATATGTCCCAGACCCAACCTGCCCCCACCTCAAACCTGTGCTGCCCTGACAGTCCCAAGGGAACCCTACAAACTGACATCAGGAACCTGGGCTTGCAACTTGTCTTTCCCAGGGAAAAGGGCCGGTCTTTGTCTCCAGGGGCTGTGGCCCTGAGTGGCCGGCTGCCTGCAAAATATCCGAACGGACGAGGATATGTCCCAGACCCAACCTGCCCCCACCTCAAACCTGTGCTGCCCTGACAGTCCCAAGGGAACCCTACAAACTGACATCAGGAACCTGGGCTTGCAACTTGTCTTTCCCAGGGAAAAGGGCCGGTCTTTGTCTCCAGGGGCTGTGGCCCTGAGTGGCCGGCTGCCTGCAAAATATCCAAACGGACGAGGATATGTCCCAGACCCAACCTGCCCCCACCTCAAACCTGTGCTGCCCTGACAGTCCCAAGGGAACCCTACAAACTGACATCAGGAACCTGGGCTTGCAACTTGTCTTTCCCAGGGAAAAGGGCCGGTCTTTGTCTCCAGACAAAGTGGCCCTGAGTGGCCGGCTGCCTGCAAAATATCCAAACGGACGAGGATATGTCCCAGACCCAACCTGCCCCCACCTCAAACCTGTGCTGCCCTGACAGTCCCAAGGGAACCCTACAAACTGACATCAGGAACCTGGGCTTGCCACTTGTCTTTCCCAGGGAAAAGGGCCGGTCTTTGTCTCCAGGGACTGTGGCCCTGAGTGGCTGGCTGCCTGCAAAATATCCGAACGGACGAGGATATGTCCCAGACCCAACCTGCCCCCACCTCAAACCTGTGCTGCCCTGACAGTCCCAAGGGAACCCTACAAACTGACATCAGGAACCTGGGCTTGAAATTTTTCTTTCCAAGGGAAAAGGGCCAGAATTTGTCTCCAAGGGCCTGTGGCCCTGAGTGGCCGGCTGCCTGCAAAATATCCGAACGGACGAGGATATGTCCCAGACCCAACCTGCCCCCACCTCAAACCTGTGCTGCCCTGACAGTCCCAAGGGAACCCTACAAAGTGACATCAGGAACCTGGGCTTGCAACTTGTCTTTCCCAGGGAAAAGGGCCGGTCTTTGTCTCCAGACAAAGTGGCCCTGAGTGGCCGGCTGCCTGCAAAATATCCGAACGGACGAGGATATGTCCCAGACCCAACCTGCCCCCACCTCAAACCTGTGCTGCCCTGACAGTCCCAAGGGAACCCTACAAGCTGACATCAGGAACCTGGGATGGCCACTTTTCTTTCCCAGGGAAAAGGGCCAGTCTTTGTCTCCAGGGGCCTGTGGCCCTGAGTGGCCGGCTGCCTGCAAAATATCCGAACGGACGAGGATATGTCCCAGACCCAACCTGCCCCCACCTCAAACCTGTGCTGCCCTGACAGTCCCAAGGGAACCCTACAAACTGACATCAGGAACCTGGGCTTGCAACTTGTCTTTCCCAGGGAAAAGGGCCGGTCTTTGTCTCCAGGGGCTGTGGCCCTGAGTGGCCGGCTGCCTGCAAAATATCCAAACGGACGAGGATATGTCCCAGACCCAACCTGCCCCCACCTCAAACCTGTGCTGCCCTGACAGTCCCAAGGGAACCCTACAAACTGACATCAGGAACCTGGGCTTGCCACTTGTCTTTCCCAGGGAAAAGGGCCGGTCTTTGTCTCCAGGGGCTGTGGCCCTGAGTGGCTGGCTGCCTGCAAAATATCCGAACGGACGAGGATATGTCCCAGACCCAACCTGCCCCCACCTCAAACCTGTGCTGCCCTGACAGTCCCAAGGGAACCCTACAAACTGACATCAGGAACCTGGGCTTGCAACTTGTCTTTCCCAGGGAAAAGGGCCGGTCTTTGTCTCCAGGGGCTGTGGCCCTGAGTGGCCGGCTGCCTGCAAAATATCCGAACGGACGAGGATATGTCCCAGACCCAACCTGCCCCCACCTCAAACCTGTGCTGCCCTGACAGTCCCAAGGGAACCCTACAAACTGACATCAGGAACCTGGGCTGGCCACTTTTCTTTCCCAGGGAAAAGTGCCAGTCTTTGTCTCCAGACAAAGTGGCCCTGAGTGGCCGGCTGCCTGCAAAATATCCGAACGGACGAGGATATGTCCCAGACCCAACCTGCCCCCACCTCAAACCTGTGCTGCCCTGACAGTCCCAAGGGAACCCTACAAGCTGACATCAGGAACCTGGGCTTGCAACTTGTCTTTCCCAGGGAAAAGGGCCGGTCTTTGTCTCCAGACAAAGTGGCCCTGAGTGGCCGGCTGCCTGCAAAATATCCGAACGGACGAGGATATGTCCCAGACCCAACCTGCCCCCACCTCAAACCTGTGCTGCCCTGACAGTCCCAAGGGAACCCTACAAACTGACATCAGGAACCTGGGCTTGCAACTTGTCTTTCCCAGGGAAAAGGGCCGGTCTTTGTCTCCAGACAAAGTGGCCCTGAGTGGCCGGCTGCCTGCAAAATATCCGAACGGACGAGGATATGTCCCAGACCCAACCTGCCCCCACCTCAAACCTGTGCTGCCCTGACAGTCCCAAGGGAACCCTACAAACTGACATCAGGAACCTGGGCTTGCAACTTGTCTTTCCCAGGGAAAAGGGCCGGTCTTTGTCTCCAGGGGCCTGTGGCCCTGAGTGGCCGTCTGACTGCAAAATATCCGAACGGACGAGGATATGTCCCAGACCCAACCTGCCCCCACCTCAAACCTGTGCTGCCCTGACAGTCCCAAGGGAACCCTACAAGCTGACATCAGGAACCTGGGCTGGCCACTTGTCTTTCCCAGGGAAAAGGGCCGGTCTTTGTCTCCAGACAAAGTGGCCCTGAGTGGCCGGCTGCCTGCAAAATATCCAAACGGACGAGGATATGTCCCAGACCCAACCTGCCCCCACCTCAAACCTGTGCTGCCCTGACAGTCCCAAGGGAACCCTACAAACTGACATCAGGAACCTGGGCTTGCAACTTGTCTTTCCCAGGGAAAAGGGCCGGTCTTTGTCTCCAGGGGCTGTGGCCCTGAGTGGCCGGCTGCCTGCAAAATATCCGAACGGACGAGGATATGTCCCAGACCCAACCTGCCCCCACCTCAAACCTGTGCTGCCCTGACAGTCCCAAGGGAACCCTACAAACTGACATCAGGAACCTGGGCTTGCAACTTGTCTTTCCCAGGGAAAAGGGCCGGTCTTTGTCTCCAGGGGCTGTGGCCCTGAGTGGCCGGCTGCCTGCAAAATATCCGAACGGACGAGGATATGTCCCAGACCCAACCTGCCCCCACCTCAAACCTGTGCTGCCCTGACAGTCCCAAGGGAACCCTACAAACTGACATCAGGAACCTGGGCTTGCAACTTGTCTTTCCCAGGGAAAAGGGCCGGTCTTTGTCTCCAGGGGCTGTGGCCCTGAGTGGCCGGCTGCCTGCAAAATATCCAAACGGACGAGGATATGTCCCAGACCCAACCTGCCCCCACCTCAAACCTGTGCTGCCCTGACAGTCCCAAGGGAACCCTACAAACTGACATCAGGAACCTGGGCTTGCAACTTGTCTTTCCCAGGGAAAAGGGCCGGTCTTTGTCTCCAGACAAAGTGGCCCTGAGTGGCCGGCTGCCTGCAAAATATCCAAACGGACGAGGATATGTCCCAGACCCAACCTGCCCCCACCTCAAACCTGTGCTGCCCTGACAGTCCCAAGGGAACCCTACAAACTGACATCAGGAACCTGGGCTTGCCACTTGTCTTTCCCAGGGAAAAGGGCCGGTCTTTGTCTCCAGGGACTGTGGCCCTGAGTGGCTGGCTGCCTGCAAAATATCCGAACGGACGAGGATATGTCCCAGACCCAACCTGCCCCCACCTCAAACCTGTGCTGCCCTGACAGTCCCAAGGGAACCCTACAAACTGACATCAGGAACCTGGGCTTGAAATTTTTCTTTCCAAGGGAAAAGGGCCAGAATTTGTCTCCAAGGGCCTGTGGCCCTGAGTGGCCGGCTGCCTGCAAAATATCCGAACGGACGAGGATATGTCCCAGACCCAACCTGCCCCCACCTCAAACCTGTGCTGCCCTGACAGTCCCAAGGGAACCCTACAAACTGACATCAGGAACCTGGGCTTGCAACTTGTCTTTCCCAGGGAAAAGGGCCGGTCTTTGTCTCCAGGGGCTGTGGCCCTGAGTGGCCGGCTGCCTGCAAAATATCCAAACGGACGAGGATATGTCCCAGACCCAACCTGCCCCCACCTCAAACCTGTGCTGCCCTGACAGTCCCAAGGGAACCCTACAAACTGACATCAGGAACCTGGGCTTGCAACTTGTCTTTCCCAGGGAAAAGGGCCGGTCTTTGTCTCCAGGGGCCTGTGGCCCTGAGTGGCCGTCTGACTGCAAAATATCCGAACGGACGAGGATATGTCCCAGACCCAACCTGCCCCCACCTCAAACCTGTGCTGCCCTGACAGTCCCAAGGGAACCCTACAAGCTGACATCAGGAACCTGGGCTGGCCACTTGTCTTTCCCAGGGAAAAGGGCCGGTCTTTGTCTCCAGACAAAGTGGCCCTGAGTGGCCGGCTGCCTGCAAAATATCCAAACGGACGAGGATATGTCCCAGACCCAACCTGCCCCCACCTCAAACCTGTGCTGCCCTGACAGTCCCAAGGGAACCCTACAAACTGACATCAGGAACCTGGGCTTGCAACTTGTCTTTCCCAGGGAAAAGGGCCGGTCTTTGTCTCCAGGGGCTGTGGCCGTGAGTGGCCGGCTGCCTGCAAAATATCCGAACGGACGAGGATATGTCCCAGACCCAACCTGCCCCCACCTCAAACCTGTGCTGCCCTGACAGTCCCAAGGGAACCCTACAAACTGACATCAGGAACCTGGGCTTGCAACTTGTGTTTCCCAGGGAAAAGGGCCGGTCTTTGTCTCCAGATAAAGTGGCCCTGAGTGGCCAGCAGCCTGCAAAATATCCGAACGGACGAGGATATGTCCCAGACCCAACCTGCCCCCACCTCAAACCTGTGCTGCCCTGACAGTCCCAAGGGAACCCTACAAACTGACATCAGGAACCTGGGCTTGCCACTTGTCTTTCCCAGGGAAAAGGGCCGGTCTTTGTCTCCAGGGACTGTGGCCCTGAGTGGCTGGCTGCCTGCAAAATATCCGAACGGACGAGGATATGTCCCAGACCCAACCTGCCCCCACCTCAAACCTGTGCTGCCCTGACAGTCCCAAGGGAACCCTACAAACTGACATCAGGAACCTGGGCTTGCAACTTGTCTTTCCAAGGGAAAAGGGCCAGAATTTGTCTCCAGGGGCTGTGGCCCTGAGTGGCCGGCTGCCTGCAAAATATCCGAACGGACGAGGATATGTCCCAGACCCAACCTGCCCCCACCTCAAACCTGTGCTGCCCTGACAGTCCCAAGGGAACCCTACAAACTGACATCAGGAACCTGGGCTTGCAACTTGTCTTTCCCAGGGAAAAGGGCCGGTCTTTGTCTCCAAGGGCCTGTGGCCCTGAGTGGCCGGCTGACTGCAAAATATCCGAACGGACGAGGATATGTCCCAGACCCAACCTGCCCCCACCTCAAACCTGTGCTGCCCTGACAGTCCCAAGGGAACCCTACAAACTGACATCAGGAACCTGGGCTTGCAACTTGTCTTTCCCAGGGAAAAGGGCCGGTCTTTGTCTCCAGGGGCTGTGGCCCTGAGTGGCTGGCTGCCTGCAAAATATCCGAACGGACGAGGATATGTCCCAGACCCAACCTGCCCCCACCTCAAACCTGTGCTGCCCTGACAGTCCCAAGGGAACCCTACAAACTGACATCAGGAACCTGGGCTTGCCACTTGTCTTTCCCAGGGAAAAGGGCCGGTCTTTGTCTCCAGGGACTGTGGCCCTGAGTGGCCGGCTGCCTGCAAAATATCCGAACGGACGAGGATATGTCCCAGACCCAACCTGCCCCCACCTCAAACCTGTGCTGCCCTGACAGTCCCAAGGGAACCCTACAAAGTGACATCAGGAACCTGGGCTTGCAACTTGTCTTTCCCAGGGAAAAGGGCCGGTCTTTGTCTCCAGGGGCTGTGGCCCTGAGTGGCCGGCTGCCTGCAAAATATCCGAACGGACGAGGATATGTCCCAGACCCAACCTGCCCCCACCTCAAACCTGTGCTGCCCTGACAGTCCCAAGGGAACCCTACAAACTGACATCAGGAACCTGGGATGGCCACTTTTCTTTCCCAGGGAAAAGGGCCGGTCTTTGTCTCCAGGGGCTGTGGCCCTGAGTGGCCGGCTGCCTGCAAAATATCCGAACGGACGAGGATATGTCCCAGACCCAACCTGCCCCCACCTCAAACCTGTGCTGCCCTGACAGTCCCAAGGGAACCCTACAAACTGACATCAGGAACCTGGGCTTGCAACTTGTCTTTCCGAAGGGAAAAGGGCCGGTCTTTGTCTCCAGGGCCTGTAGCCCTGAGTGGCCGGCTGCCTGCAAAATATCCAAACGGAAGAGGATATGTCCCAGACCCAACCTGCTCCCACCTCAAACCTGTGCTGCCCTGACAGTCCCAAGGGAACCCTACAAACTGACATCAGGAACCTGGGCTTGCAACTTGTCTTTCCCAGGGAAAAGGGCCGGTCTTTGTCTCCAGGGGCTGTGGCCCTGAGTGGCCGGCTGCCTGCAAAATATCCGAACGGACGAGGATATGTCCCAGACCCAACCTGCCCCCACCTCAAACCTGTGCTGCCCTGACAGTCCCAAGGGAACCCTACAAACTGACATCAGGAACCTGGGCTTGCAACTTGTCTTTCCCAGGGAAAAGGGCCGGTCTTTGTCTCCAGGGGCTGTGGCCCTGAGTGGCCGGCTGCCTGCAAAATATCCGAACGGACGAGGATATGTCCCAGACCCAACCTGCCCACACCTCAAACCTGTGCTGCCCTGACAGTCCCAGGGGAACCCTACAAACTGACATCAGGAACCTGGGCTTGCAACTTTTCTTTCCCAGGGAAAAGGGCCGGTCTTTGTCTCCAGACAAAGCTGCCCTGAGTGGCCGGCTGCCTGCAAAATATCCGAACGGACGAGGATATGTCCCAGACCCAACCTGCCCCCACCTCAAACCTGTGCTGCCCTGACAGTCCCAAGGGAACCCTACAAACTGACATCAGGAACCTGGGCTTGCAACTTGTCTTTCCCAGGGAAAAGGGCCGGTCTTTGTCTCCAGGGGCCTGTGGCCCTGAGTGGCCGGCTGCCTGCAAAATATCCGAACAGACGAGGATATGTCCCAGACCCAACCTGCCCCCACCTCAAACCTGTGCTGCCCTGACAGTCCCAAGGGAACCCTACAAACTGACATCAGGAACCTGGGCTTGCAACTTGTCTTTCCCAGGGAAAAGGGCCGGTCTTTGTCTCCAGACAAAGTGGCCCTGAGTGGCCGGCTGCCTGCAAAATATCCGAACGGACGAGGATATGTCCCAGACCCAACCTGCCCCCACCTCAAACCTGTGCTGCCCTGACAGTCCCAAGGGAACCCTACAAACTGACATCAGGAACCTGGGCTTGCAACTTGTCTTTCCCAGGGAAAAGGGCCGGTCTTTGTCTCCAGACAAAGTGGCCCTGAGTGGCCGGCTGCCTGCAAAATATCCGAACGGACGAGGATATGTCCCAGACCCAACCTGCCCCCACCTCAAACCTGTGCTGCCCTGACAGTCCCAAGGGAACCCTACAAACTGACATCAGGAACCTGGGCTTGCCACTTGTCTTTCCCAGGGAAAAGGGCCGGTCTTTGTCTCCAGGGACTGTGGCCCTGAGTGGCCGGCTGCCTGCAAAATATCCAAACGGACGAGGATATGTCCCAGACCCAACCTGCCCCCACCTCAAACCTGTGCTGCCCTGACAGTCCCAAGGGAACCCTACAAACTGACATCAGGAACCTGGGCTTGCCACTTGTCTTTCCCAGGGAAAAGGGCCGGTCTTTGTCTCCAGACAAAGTGGCCCTGAGTGGCCGGCTGCCTGCAAAATATCCGAACGGACGAGGATATGTCCCAGACCCAACCTGCCCCCACCTCAAACCTGTGCTGCCCTGACAGTCCCAAGGGAACCCTACAAACTGACATCAGGAACCTGGGCTTGCAACTTGTCTTTCCAAGGGAAAAGGGCCAGAATTTGTCTCCAGGGGCTGTGGCCCTGAGTGGCCGGCTGCCTGCAAAATATCCGAACGGACGAGGATATGTCCCAGACCCAACCTGCCCCCACCTCAAACCTGTGCTGCCCTGACAGTCCCAAGGGAACCCTACAAACTGACATCAGGAACCTGGGCTTGCAACTTGTCTTTCCCAGGGAAAAGGGCCGGTCTTTGTCTCCAGGGGCTGTGGCCGTGAGTGGCCGGCTGCCTGCAAAATATCCGAACGGACGAGGATATGTCCCAGACCCAACCTGCCCCCACCTCAAACCTGTGCTGCCCTGACAGTCCCAAGGGAACCCCTACAAGCTGACATCAGGAACCTGGGATGGCCACTTTTCTTTCCCAGGGAAAAGGGCCAGTCTTTGTCTCCAGGGGCCTGTGGCCCTGAGTGGCCGGCTGCCTGCAAAATATCCGAACGGACGAGGATATGTCCCAGACCCAACCTGCCCCCACCTCAAACCTGTGCTGCCCTGACAGTCCCAAGGGAACCCTACAAACTGACATCAGGAACCTGGGCTTGCAACTTGTCTTTCCCAGGGAAAAGGGCCGGTCTTTGTCTCCAGGGGCCTGTGGCCCTGAGTGGCCGTCTGACTGCAAAATATCCGAACGGACGAGGATATGTCCCAGACCCAACCTGCCCCCACCTCAAACCTGTGCTGCCCTGACAGTCCCAAGGGAACCCTACAAGCTGACATCAGGAACCTGGGCTGGCCACTTGTCTTTCCCAGGGAAAAGGGCCGGTCTTTGTCTCCAGACAAAGTGGCCCTGAGTGGCCGGCTGCCTGCAAAATATCCGAACGGACGAGGATATGTCCCAGACCCAACCTGCCCCCACCTCAAACCTGTGCTGCCCTGACAGTCCCAAGGGAACCCTACAAACTGACATCAGGAACCTGGGCTTGCAACTTGTCTTTCCCAGGGAAAAGGGCCGGTCTTTGTCTCCAGATAAAGTGGCCCTGAGTGGCCAGCAGCCTGCAAAATATCCGAACGGACGAGGATATGTCCCAGACCCAACCTGCCCCCACCTCAAACCTGTGCTGCCCTGACAGTCCCAAGGGAACCCTACAAACTGACATCAGGAACCTGGGCTTGCCACTTGTCTTTCCCAGGGAAAAGGGCCGGTCTTTGTCTCCAGGGCCTGTGGCCCTGAGTGGCCGGCTGCCTGCAAAATATCCGAACGGACGAGGATATGTCCCAGACCCAACCTGCCCCCACCTCAAACCTGTGCTGCCCTGACAGTCCCAAGGGAACCCTACAAACTGACATCAGGAACCTGGGCTTGCAACTTGTCTTTCCAAGGGAAAAGGGCCAGAATTTCTCTCCAAGGGCCTGTGGCCCTGAGTGGCCGGCTGCCTGCAAAATATCCGAACGGACGAGGATATGTCCCAGACCCAACCTGCCCCCACCTCAAACCTGTGCTGCCCTGACAGTCCCAAGGGAACCCTACAAACTGACATCAGGAACCTGGGCTTGCAACTTGTCTTTCCCAGGGAAAAGGGCCAGTCTTTGTCTCCAGGGGCTGTGGCCGTGAGTGGCCGGCTGCCTGCAAAATATCCGAACGGACGAGGATATGTCCCAGACCCAACCTGCCCCCACCTCAAACCTGTGCTGCCCTGACAGTCCCAAGGGAACCCTACAAACTGACATCAGGAACCTGGGATGGCCACTTTTCTTTCCCAGGGAAAAGGGCCGGTCTTTGTCTCCAGGGGCTGTGGCCCTGAGTGGCCGGCTGCCTGCAAAATATCCGAACGGACGAGGATATGTCCCAGACCCAACCTGC
Source organism: Anomalospiza imberbis (assembly GCF_031753505.1). Lineage (NCBI taxonomy): Eukaryota > Metazoa > Chordata > Aves > Passeriformes > Viduidae > Anomalospiza > Anomalospiza imberbis. The sequence goes on from NW_027099906.1 coordinate 75,727, forward strand.
CCCCACCTCAAACCTGTGCTGCCCTGACAGTCCCAAGGGAACCCTACAAAGTGACATCAGGAACCTGGGCTTGCAACTTGTCTTTCCCAGGGAAAAGGACCGGTCTTTGTCTCCAGACAAAGTGGCCCTGAGTGGCCGGCTGCCTGCAAAATATCCGAACGGACGAGGATATGTCCCAGACCCAACCTGCCCCCACCTCAAACCTGTGCTGCCCTGACAGTCCCAAGGGAACCCTACAAACTGACATCAGGAACCTGGGCTTGCAACTTGTCTTTCCCAGGGAAAAGGGCCGGTCTTTGTCTCCAGACAAAGTGGCCCTGAGTGGCCGGCTGCCTGCAAAATATCCGAACGGACGAGGATATGTCCCAGACCCAACCTGCCCCCACCTCAAACCTGTGCTGCCCTGACAGTCCCAAGGGAACCCTACAAACTGACATCAGGAACCTGGGCTTGCAACTTGTCTTTCCCAGGGAAAAGGGCCGGTCTTTGTCTCCAGACAAAGTGGCCCTGAGTGGCCGGCTGCCTGCAAAATATCCGAACGGACGAGGATATGTCCCAGACCCAACCTGCCCCCACCTCAAACCTGTGCTGCCCTGACAGTCCCAAGGGAACCCTACAAACTGACATCAGGAACCTGGGCTTGCAACTTGTCTTTCCCAGGGAAAAGGACCGGTCTTTGTCTCCAGGGGCTGTGGCCCTGAGTGGCCGGCTGCCTGCAAAATATCCGAACGGACGAGGATATGTCCCAGACCCAACCTGCCCCCACCTCAAACCTGTGCTGCCCTGACAGTCCCAAGGGAACCCTACAAACTGACATCAGGAACCTGGGCTTGCAACTTGTCTTTCCCAGGGAAAAGGGCCGGTCTTTGTCTCCAGACAAAGTGGCCCTGAATGGCCGGCTGCCTGCAAAATATCCGAACGGACGAGGATATGTCCCAGACCCAACCTGCCCCCACCTCAAACCTGTGCTGCCCTGACAGTCCCAAGGGAACCCTACAAGCTGACATCAGGAACCTGGGATGGCCACTTTTCTTTCCCAGGGAAAAGGGCCAGTCTTTGTCTCCAGGGGCCTGTGGCCCTGAGTGGCCGGCTGCCTGCAAAATATCCGAACGGACGAGGATATGTCCCAGACCCAACCTGCCCCCACCTCAAACCTGTGCTGCCCTGACAGTCCCAAGGGAACCCTACAAACTGACATCAGGAACCTGGGCTTGCAACTTGTCTTTCCCAGGGAAAAGGGCCGGTCTTTGTCTCCAGGGGCCTGTGGCCCTGAGTGGCCGTCTGACTGCAAAATATCCGAACGGACGAGGATATGTCCCAGACCCAACCTGCCCCCACCTCAAACCTGTGCTGCCCTGACAGTCCCAAGGGAACCCTACAAGCTGACATCAGGAACCTGGGCTGGCCACTTGTCTTTCCCAGGGAAAAGGGCCGGTCTTTGTCTCCAGACAAAGTGGCCCTGAGTGGCCGGCTGCCTGCAAAATATCCAAACGGACGAGGATATGTCCCAGACCCAACCTGCCCCCACCTCAAACCTGTGCTGCCCTGACAGTCCCAAGGGAACCCTACAAACTGACATCAGGAACCTGGGCTTGCAACTTGTCTTTCCCAGGGAAAAGGGCCGGTCTTTGTCTCCAGGGGCTGTGGCCGTGAGTGGCCGGCTGCCTGCAAAATATCCGAACGGACGAGGATATGTCCCAGACCCAACCTGCCCCCACCTCAAACCTGTGCTGCCCTGACAGTCCCAAGGGAACCCTACAAACTGACATCAGGAACCTGGGCTTGCAACTTGTCTTTCCCAGGGAAAAGGGCCGGTCTTTGTCTCCAGATAAAGTGGCCCTGAGTGGCCAGCAGCCTGCAAAATATCCGAACGGACGAGGATATGTCCCAGACCCAACCTGCCCCCACCTCAAACCTGTGCTGCCCTGACAGTCCCAAGGGAACCCTACAAACTGACATCAGGAACCTGGGCTTGCAACTTGTCTTTCCCAGGGAAAAGGGCCGGTCTTTGTCTCCAGACAAAGTGGCCCTGAGTGGCCGGCTGCCTGCAAAATATCCGAACGGACGAGGATATGTCCCAGACCCAACCTGCCCCCACCTCAAACCTGTGCTGCCCTGACAGTCCCAAGGGAACCCTACAAACTGACATCAGGAACCTGGGATGGCCACTTTTCTTTCCCAGGGAAAAGGGCCGGTCTTTGTCTCCAGAGGCTGTGGCCCTGAGTGGCCGGCTGCCTGCAAAATATCCGAACGGACGAGGATATGTCCCAGACCCAACCTGCCCCCACCTCAAACCTGTGCTGCCCTGACAGTCCCAAGGGAACCCTACAAACTGACATCAGGAACCTGGGCTTGCAACTTGTCTTTCCCAGGGAAAAGGGCCGGTCTTTGTCTCCAGATAAAGTGGCCCTGAGTGGCCAGCAGCCTGCAAAATATCCGAACGGACGAGGATATGTCCCAGACCCAACCTGCCCCCACCTCAAACCTGTGCTGCCCTGACAGTCCCAAGGGAACCCTACAAACTGACATCAGGAACCTGGGCTTGCAACTTGTCTTTCCCAGGGAAAAGGGCCGGTCTTTGTCTCCAGACAAAGTGGCCCTGAGTGGCCGGCTGCCTGCAAAATATCCGAACGGACGAGGATATGTCCCAGACCCAACCTGCCCCCACCTCAAACCTGTGCTGCCCTGACAGTCCCAGGGGAACCCTACAAACTGACATCAGGAACCTGGGCTTGCAACTTGTCTTTCCCAGGGAAAAGGGCCGGTCTTTGTCTCCAGACAAAGCTGCCCTGAGTGGCCGGCTGCCTGCAAAATATCCGAACGGACGAGGATATGTCCCAGACCCAACCTGCCCCCACCTCAAACCTGTGCTGCCCTGACAGTCCCAAGGGAACCCTACAAACTGACATCAGGAACCTGGGCTTGCAACTTGTCTTTCCCAGGGAAAAGGGCCGGTCTTTGTCTCCAGGGACTGTGGCCCTGAGTGGCCGGCTGCCTGCAAAATATCCGAACGGACGAGGATATGTCCCAGACCCAACCTGCCCCCCCCTCAAACCTGTGCTGCCCTGACAGTCCCAAGGGAACCCTACAAACTGACATCAGGAACCTGGGATGGCCACTTTTCTTTCCCAGGGAAAAGGGCCGGTCTTTGTCTCCAGACAAAGTGGCCCTGAGTGGCCGGCTGCCTGCAAAATATCCGAACGGACGAGGATATGTCCCAGACCCAACCTGCCCCCACCTCAAACCTGTGCTGCCCTGACAGTCCCAGGGGAACCCTACAAACTGACATCAGGAACCTGGGCTTGCAACTTTTCTTTCCCAGGGAAAAGGGCCGGTCTTTGTCTCCAGACAAAGCTGCCCTGAGTGGCCGGCTGCCTGCAAAATATCCGAACGGACGAGGATATGTCCCAGACCCAACCTGCCCCCACCTCAAACCTGTGCTGCCCTGACAGTCCCAAGGGAACCCTACAAACTGACATCAGGAACCTGGGCTTGCCACTTGTCTTTCCCAGGGAAAAGGGCCGGTCTTTGTCTCCAGGGACTGTGGCCCTGAGTGGCCGGCTGCCTGCAAAATATCCGAACGGACGAGGATATGTCCCAGACCCAACCTGCCCCCACCTCAAACCTGTGCTGCCCTGACAGTCCCAAGGGAACCCTACAAACTGACATCAGGAACCTGGGCTTGCAACTTGTCTTTCCCAGGGAAAAGGGCCGGTCTTTGTGTCCGGGGGCCTGTGGCCCTGAATGGCCGTCTGCCTGCAAAATATCCGAACGGACGAGGATATGTCCCAGACCCAACCTGCCCCCACCTCAAACCTGTGCTGCCCTGACAGTCCCAGGGGAACCCTACAAACTGACATCAGGAACCTGGGCTTGCAACTTGTCTTTCCCAGGGAAAAGGGCCGGTCTTTGTCTCCAGGGGCTGTGGCCCTGAGTGGCCGGCTGCCTGCAAAATATCCGAACGGACGAGGATATGTCCCAGACCCAACCTGCCCCCACCTCAAACCTGTGCTGCCCTGACAGTCCCAAGGGAACCCTACAAACTGACATCAGGAACCTGGGCTTGCAACTTGTCTTTCCCAGGGAAAAGGGCCGGTCTTTGTCTCCAGACAAAGTGGCCCTGAGTGGCCGGCTGCCTGCAAAATATCCGAACGGACGAGGATATGTCCCAGACCCAACCTGCCCACACCTCAAACCTGTGCTGCCCTGACAGTCCCAGGGGAACCCTACAAACTGACATCAGGAACCTGGGCTTGCAACTTGTCTTTCCCAGGGAAAAGGGCCGGTCTTTGTCTCCAGACAAAGCTGCCCTGAGTGGCCGGCTGCCTGCAAAATATCCGAACGGACGAGGATATGTCCCAGACCCAACCTGCCCCCACCTCAAACCTGTGCTGCCCTGACAGTCCCAGGGGAACCCTACAAACTGACATCAGGAACCTGGGCTTGCAACTTGTCTTTCCCAGGGAAAAGGGCCGGTCTTTGTCTCCAGGGACTGTGGCCCTGAGTGGCCGGCTGCCTGCAAAATATCCGAACAGACGAGGATATGTCCCAGACCCAACCTGCCCCCACCTCAAACCTGTGCTGCCCTGACAGTCCCAAGGGAACCCTACAAACTGACATCAGGAACCTGGGCTTGCAACTTGTCTTTCCCAGGGAAAAGGGCCGGTCTTTGTCTCCAGACAAAGTGGCCCTGAGTGGCCGGCTGCCTGCAAAATATCCGAACGGACGAGGATATGTCCCAGACCCAACCTGCCCCCACCTCAAACCTGTGCTGCCCTGACAGTCCCAAGGGAACCCTACAAACTGACATCAGGAACCTGGGCTTGCAACTTGTCTTTCCCAGGGAAAAGGGCCGGTCTTTGTCTCCAGGGGCCTGTGGCCCTGAGTGGCCGTCTGCCTGCAAAATATCCGAACGGACGAGGATATGTCCCAGACCCAACCTGCCCCCACCTCAAACCTGTGCTGCCCTGACAGTCCCAAGGGAACCCTACAAGCTGACATCAGGAACCTGGGCTGGCCACTTGTCTTTCCCAGGGAAAAGGGCCGGTCTTTGTCTCCAGACAAAGTGGCCCTGAGTGGCCGGCTGCCTGCAAAATATCCAAACGGACGAGGATATGTCCCAGACCCAACCTGCCCCCACCTCAAACCTGTGCTGCCCTGACAGTCCCAAGGGAACCCTACAAACTGACATCAGGAACCTGGGCTTGCAACTTGTCTTTCCCAGGGAAAAGGGCCGGTCTTTGTCTCCAGGGGCTCTGGCCGTGAGTGGCCGGCTGCCTGCAAAATATCCGAACGGACGAGGATATGTCCCAGACCCAACCTGCCCCCACCTCAAACCTGTGCTGCCCTGACAGTCCCAAGGGAACCCTACAAACTGACATCAGGAACCTGGGCTTGCAACTTGTCTTTCCCAGGGAAAAGGGCCGGTCTTTGTCTCCAGATAAAGTGGCCCTGAGTGGCCAGCAGCCTGCAAAATATCCGAACGGACGAGGATATGTCCCAGACCCAACCTGCCCCCACCTCAAACCTGTGCTGCCCTGACAGTCCCAAGGGAACCCTACAAACTGACATCAGGAACCTGGGCTTGCAACTTGTCTTTCCCAGGGAAAAGGGCCGGTCTTTGTCTCCAGACAAAATGGCCCTGAGTGGCCGGCTGCCTGCAAAATATCCGAACGGACGAGGATATGTCCCAGACCCAACCTGCCCCCACCTCAAACCTGTGCTGCCCTGACAGTCCCAAGGGAACCCTACAAACTGACATCAGGAACCTGGGATGGCCACTTTTCTTTCCCAGGGAAAAGGGCCGGTCTTTGTCTCCAGAGGCTGTGGCCCTGAGTGGCCGGCTGCCTGCAAAATATCCGAACGGACGAGGATATGTCCCAGACCCAACCTGCCCCCACCTCAAACCTGTGCTGCCCTGACAGTCCCAAGGGAACCCTACAAACTGACATCAGGAACCTGGGCTTGCAACTTGTCTTTCCCAGGGAAAAGGGCCGGTCTTTGTCTCCAGACAAAGTGGCCCTGAGTGGCCGGCTGCCTGCAAAATATCCGAACGGACGAGGATATGTCCCAGACCCAACCTGCCCCCACCTCAAACCTGTGCTGCCCTGACAGTCCCAGGGGAACCCTACAAACTGACATCAGGAACCTGGGCTTGCAACTTGTCTTTCCCAGGGAAAAGGGCCGGTCTTTGTCTCCAGACAAAGCTGCCCTGAGTGGCCGGCTGCCTGCAAAATATCCGAACGGACGAGGATATGTCCCAGACCCAACCTGCCCCCACCTCAAACCTGTGCTGCCCTGACAGTCCCAAGGGAACCCTACAAACTGACATCAGGAACCTGGGCTTGCAACTTGTCTTTCCCAGGGAAAAGGGCCGGTCTTTGTCTCCAGGGACTGTGGCCCTGAGTGGCCGGCTGCCTGCAAAATATCCGAACGGACGAGGATATGTCCCAGACCCAACCTGCCCCCCCCTCAAACCTGTGCTGCCCTGACAGTCCCAAGGGAACCCTACAAACTGACATCAGGAACCTGGGATGGCCACTTTTCTTTCCCAGGGAAAAGGGCCGGTCTTTGTCTCCAGACAAAGTGGCCCTGAGTGGCCGGCTGCCTGCAAAATATCCGAACGGACGAGGATATGTCCCAGACCCAACCTGCCCCCACCTCAAACCTGTGCTGCCCTGACAGTCCCAGGGGAACCCTACAAACTGACATCAGGAACCTGGGCTTGCAACTTTTCTTTCCCAGGGAAAAGGGCCGGTCTTTGTCTCCAGACAAAGCTGCCCTGAGTGGCCGGCTGCCTGCAAAATATCCGAACGGACGAGGATATGTCCCAGACCCAACCTGCCCCCACCTCAAACCTGTGCTGCCCTGACAGTCCCAAGGGAACCCTACAAACTGACATCAGGAACCTGGGCTTGCCACTTGTCTTTCCCAGGGAAAAGGGCCGGTCTTTGTCTCCAGGGACTGTGGCCCTGAGTGGCCGGCTGCCTGCAAAATATCCGAACGGACGAGGATATGTCCCAGACCCAACCTGCCCCCACCTCAAACCTGTGCTGCCCTGACAGTCCCAAGGGAACCCTACAAACTGACATCAGGAACCTGGGCTTGCAACTTGTCTTTCCCAGGGAAAAGGGCCGGTCTTTGTCTCCAGGGGCTGTGGCCCTGAGTGGCCGGCTGCCTGCAAAATATCCGAACGGACGAGGATATGTCCCAGACCCAACCTGCCCCCACCTCAAACCTGTGCTGCCCTGACAGTCCCAAGGGAACCCTACAAACTGACATCAGGAACCTGGGCTTGCAACTTGTCTTTCCCAGGGAAAAGGGCCGGTCTTTGTCTCCAGACAAAGTGGCCCTGAGTGGCCGGCTGCCTGCAAAATATCCGAACGGACGAGGATATGTCCCAGACCCAACCTGCCCACACCTCAAACCTGTGCTGCCCTGACAGTCCCAGGGGAACCCTACAAACTGACATCAGGAACCGGGGCTTGCAACTTTTCTTTCCCAGGGAAAAGGGCCGGTCTTTGTCTCCAGACAAAGCTGCCCTGAGTGGCCGGCTGCCTGCAAAATATCCGAACGGACGAGGATATGTCCCAGACCCAACCTGCCCCCACCTCAAACCTGTGCTGCCCTGACAGTCCCAGGGGAACCCTACAAACTGACATCAGGAACCTGGGCTTGCAACTTGTCTTTCCCAGGGAAAAGGGCCGGTCTTTGTCTCCAGGGACTGTGGCCCTGAGTGGCCGGCTGCCTGCAAAATATCCGAACAGACGAGGATATGTCCCAGACCCAACCTGCCCCCACCTCAAACCTGTGCTGCCCTGACAGTCCCAAGGGAACCCTACAAACTGACATCAGGAACCTGGGCTTGCAACTTGTCTTTCCCAGGGAAAAGGGCCGGTCTTTGTCTCCAGACAAAGTGGCCCTGAGTGGCCGGCTGCCTGCAAAATATCCGAACGGACGAGGATATGTCCCAGACCCAACCTGCCCCCACCTCAAACCTGTGCTGCCCTGACAGTCCCAAGGGAACCCTACAAACTGACATCAGGAACCTGGGCTTGCAACTTGTCTTTCCCAGGGAAAAGGGCCGGTCTTTGTCTCCAGACAAAGTGGCCCTGAGTGGCCGGCTGCCTGCAAAATATCCGAACGGACGAGGATATGTCCCAGACCCAACCTGCCCCCACCTCAAACCTGTGCTGCCCTGACAGTCCCAAGGGAACCCTACAAACTGACATCAGGAACCTGGGCTTGCAACTTGTCTTTCCCAGGGAAAAGGGCCGGTCTTTGTCTCCAGGGGCTGTGGCCCTGAGTGGCCGGCTGCCTGCAAAATATCCAAACGGACGAGGATATGTCCCAGACCCAACCTGCCCCCACCTCAAACCTGTGCTGCCCTGACAGTCCCAAGGGAACCCTACAAACTGACATCAGGAACCTGGGCTTGCAACTTGTCTTTCCCAGGGAAAAGGGCCGGTCTTTGTCTCCAGACAAAGTGGCCCTGAGTGGCCGGCTGCCTGCAAAATATCCAAACGGACGAGGATATGTCCCAGACCCAACCTGCCCCCACCTCAAACCTGTGCTGCCCTGACAGTCCCAAGGGAACCCTACAAAGTGACATCAGGAACCTGGGCTTGCAACTTGTCTTTCCCAGGGAAAAGGGCCGGTCTTTGTCTCCAGACAAAGTGGCCCTGAGTGGCCGGCTGCCTGCAAAATATCCAAACGGACGAGGATATGTCCCAGACCCAACCTGCCCCCACCTCAAACCTGTGCTGCCCTGACAGTCCCAAGGGAACCCTACAAACTGACATCAGGAACCTGGGCTTGCAACTTGTCTTTCCCAGGGAAAAGGGCCGGTCTTTGTCTCCAGACAAAGTGGCCCTGAGTGGCCGGCTGCCTGCAAAATATCCGAACGGACGAGGATATGTCCCAGACCCAACCTGCCCCCACCTCAAACCTGTGCTGCCCTGACAGTCCCAAGGGAACCCTACAAACTGACATCAGGAACCTGGGCTTGCAACTTTTCTTTCCCAGGGAAAAGGGCCGGTCTTTGTCTCCAGGGGCTGTGGCCGTGAGTGGCCGGCTGCCTGCAAAATATCCGAACGGACGAGGATATGTCCCAGACCCAACCTGCCCCCACCTCAAACCTGTGCTGCCCTGACAGTCCCAAGGGAACCCTACAAACTGACATCAGGAACCTGGGCTTGCAACTTGTCTTTCCCAGGGAAAAGGGCCGGTCTTTGTCTCCAGACAAAGTGGCCCTGAGTGGCCGGCTGCCTGCAAAATATCCGAACGGACGAGGATATGTCCCAGACCCAACCTGCCCCCACCTCAAACCTGTGCTGCCCTGACAGTCCCAAGGGAACCCTACAAAGTGACATCAGGAACCTGGGCTTGCAACTTGTCTTTCCCAGGGAAAAGGGCCGGTCTTTGTCTCCAGGGGCTGTGGCCCTGAGTGGCCGGCTGCCTGCAAAATATCCGAACGGACGAGGATATGTCCCAGACCCAACCTGCCCCCACCTCAAACCTGTGCTGCCCTGACAGTCCCAAGGGAACCCTACAAGCTGACATCAGGAACCTGGGCTTGCAACTTGTGTTTCCCAGGGAAAAGGGCCGGTCTTTGTCTCCAGATAAAGTGGCCCTGAGTGGCCAGCAGCCTGCAAAATATCCGAACAGACGAGGATATGTCCCAGACCCAACCTGCCCCCACCTCAAACCTGTGCTGCCCTGACAGTCCCAAGGGAACCCTACAAACTGACATCAGGAACCTGGGCTTGCAACTTGTCTTTCCCAGGGAAAAGGGCCGGTCTTTGTCTCCAGGGGCTGTGGCCGTGAGTGGCCGGCTGCCTGCAAAATATCCGAACGGACGAGGATATGTCCCAGACCCAACCTGCCCCCACCTCAAACCTGTGCTGCCCTGACAGTCCCAAGGGAACCCTACAAACTGACATCAGGAACCTGGGCTTGCAACTTGTGTTTCCCAGGGAAAAGGGCCGGTCTTTGTCTCCAGATAAAGTGGCCCTGAGTGGCCAGCAGCCTGCAAAATATCCGAACGGACGAGGATATGTCCCAGACCCAACCCGCCCCCACCTCAAACCTGTGCTGCCCTGACAGTCCCAAGGGAACCCTACAAACTGACATCAGGAACCTGGGCTGGCCACTTGTCTTTCCCAGGGAAAAGGGCCGGTCTTTGTCTCCAGATAAAGTGGCCCTGAGTGGCCAGCAGCCTGCAAAATATCCGAACGGACGAGGATATGTCCCAGACCCAACCTGCCCCCACCTCAAACCTGTGCTGCCCTGACAGTCCCAAGGGAACCCTACAAACTGACATCAGGAACCTGGGCTTGCAACTTGTCTTTCCAAGGGAAAAGGGCCAGAATTTGTCTCCAAGGGCCTGTGGCCCTGAGTGGCCGGCTGCCTGCAAAATATCCGAACGGACGAGGATATGTCCCAGACCCAACCTGCCCCCACCTCAAACCTGTGCTGCCCTGACAGTCCCAAGGGAACCCTACAAAGTGACATCAGGAACCTGGGCTTGCAACTTGTCTTTCCCAGGGAAAAGGGCCGGTCTTTGTCTCCAGACAAAGTGGCCCTGAGTGGCCGGCTGCCTGCAAAATATCCGAACGGACGAGGATATGTCCCAGACCCAACCTGCCCCCACCTCAAACCTGTGCTGCCCTGACAGTCCCAAGGGAACCCTACAAACTGACATCAGGAACCTGGGCTTGCAACTTGTCTTTCCCAGGGAAAAGGGCCGGTCTTTGTCTCCAGATAAAGTGGCCCTGAGTGGCCAGCAGCCTGCAAAATATCCGAACGGACGAGGATATGTCCCAGACCCAACCTGCCCCCACCTCAAACCTGTGCTGCCCTGACAGTCCCAAGGGAACCCTACAAACTGACATCAGGAACCTGGGCTTGCAACTTGTCTTTCCCAGGATAAAGGGCCGGTCTTTGTCTCCAGGGGCTGTGGCCCTGAGTGGCCGGCTGCCTGCAAAATATCCGAACGGACGAGGATATGTCCCAGACCCAACCTGCCCCCACCTCAAACCTGTGCTGCCCTGACAGTCCCAAGGGAACCCTACAAACTGACATCAGGAACCTGGGCTTGCAACTTGTCTTTCCCAGGGAAAAGGACCGGTCTTTGTCTCCAGGGGCTGTGGCCCTGAGTGGCCGGCTGCCTGCAAAATATCCGAACGGACGAGGATATGTCCCAGACCCAACCTGCCCCCACCTCAAACCTGTGCTGCCCTGACAGTCCCAAGGGAACCCTACAAACTGACATCAGGAACCTGGGCTTGCAACTTGTCTTTCCCAGGGAAAAGGGCCGGTCTTTGTCTCCAGGGGCTGTGGCCCTGAGTGGCCGGCTGCCTGCAAAATATCCGAACGGACGAGGATATGTCCCAGACCCAACCTGCCCCCACCTCAAACCTGTGCTGCCCTGACAGTCCCAAGGGAACCCTACAAACTGACATCAGGAACCTGGGCTTGCAACTTGTGTTTCCCAGGGAAAAGGGCCGGTCTTTGTCTCCAGATAAAGTGGCCCTGAGTGGCCAGCAGCCTGCAAAATATCCGAACGGACGAGGATATGTCCCAGACCCAACCTGCCCCCACCTCAAACCTGTGCTGCCCTGACAGTCCCAAGGGAACCCTACAAACTGACATCAGGAACCTGGGCTTGCCACTTGTCTTTCCCAGGGAAAAGGGCCGGTCTTTGTCTCCAGACAAAGTGGCCCTGAGTGGCTGGCTGCCTGCAAAATATCCGAACGGACGAGGATATGTCCCAGACCCAACCTGCCCCCACCTCAAACCTGTGCTGCCCTGACAGTCCCAAGGGAACCCTACAAACTGACATCAGGAACCTGGGCTTGCAACTTGTCTTTCCAAGGGAAAAGGGCCAGAATTTGTCTCCAAGGGCCTGTGGCCCTGAGTGGCCGGCTGCCTGCAAAATATCCGAACGGACGAGGATATGTCCCAGACCCAACCTGCCCCCACCTCAAACCTGTGCTGCCCTGACAGTCCCAAGGGAACCCTACAAACTGACATCAGGAACCTGGGCTTGCAACTTGTGTTTCCCAGGGAAAAGGGCCGGTCTTTGTCTCCAGATAAAGTGGCCCTGAGTGGCCAGCAGCCTGCAAAATATCCGAACGGACGAGGATATGTCCCAGACCCAACCCGCCCCCACCTCAAACCTGTGCTGCCCTGACAGTCCCAAGGGAACCCTACAAACTGACATCAGGAACCTGGGCTTGCCACTTGTCTTTCCCAGGGAAAAGGGCCGGTCTTTGTCTCCAGGGACTGTGGCCCTGAGTGGCCGGCTGCCTGCAAAATATCCGAACGGACGAGGATATGTCCCAGACCCAACCTGCCCCCACCTCAAACCTGTGCTGCCCTGACAGTCCCAAGGGAACCCTACAAACTGACATCAGGAACCTGGGCTTGCAACTTGTCTTTCCAAGGGAAAAGGGCCAGAATTTGTCTCCAAGGGCCTGTGGCCCTGAGTGGCCGGCTGCCTGCAAAATATCCGAACGGACGAGGATATGTCCCAGACCCAACCTGCCCCCACCTCAAACCTGTGCTGCCCTGACAGTCCCAAGGGAACCCTACAAACTGACATCAGGAACCTGGGCTTGCAACTTGTCTTTCCCAGGGAAAAGGGCCGGTCTTTGTCTCCAGACAAAGTGGCCCTGAGTGGCCGGCTGCCTGCAAAATATCCGAACGGACGAGGATATGTCCCAGACCCAACCTGCCCCCACCTCAAACCTGTGCTGCCCTGACAGTCCCAAGGGAACCCTACAAACTGACATCAGGGACCAGGGATGGCCACTTTTCTTTCCCAGGGAAAAGGGCCGGTCTTTGTCTCCAGGGGCTGTGGCCCTGAGTGGCCGGCTGCCTGCAAAATATCCGAACGGACGAGGATATGTCCCAGACCCAACCTGCCCCCACCTCAAACCTGTGCTGCCCTGACAGTCCCAAGGGAACCCTACAAACTGACATCAGGAACCTGGGCTTGCAACTTGTCTTTCCCAGGGAAAAGGGCCGGTCTTTGTCTCCAGATAAAGTGGCCCTGAGTGGCCAGCAGCCTGCAAAATATCCGAACGGACGAGGATATGTCCCAGACCCAACCTGCCCCCACCTCAAACCTGTGCTGCCCTGACAGTCCCAAGGGAACCCTACAAACTGACATCAGGAACCTGGGCTTGCCACTTGTCTTTCCCAGGGAAAAGGGCCGGTCTTTGTCTCCAGACAAAGTGGCCCTGAGTGGCTGGCTGCCTGCAAAATATCCGAACGGACGAGGATATGTCCCAGACCCAACCTGCCCCCACCTCAAACCTGTGCTGCCCTGACAGTCCCAAGGGAACCCTACAAACTGACATCAGGAACCTGGGCTTGCAACTTGTCTTTCCAAGGGAAAAGGGCCAGAATTTGTCTCCAAGGGCCTGTGGCCCTGAGTGGCCGGCTGCCTGCAAAATATCCGAACGGACGAGGATATGTCCCAGACCCAACCTGCCCCCACCTCAAACCTGTGCTGCCCTGACAGTCCCAAGGGAACCCTACAAACTGACATCAGGAACCTGGGCTTGCAACTTGTCTTTCCCAGGGAAAAGGGCCGGTCTTTGTCTCCAGGGGCTGTGGCCGTGAGTGGCCGGCTGCCTGCAAAATATCCGAACGGACGAGGATATGTCCCAGACCCAACCTGCCCCCACCTCAAACCTGTGCTGCCCTGACAGTCCCAAGGGAACCCTACAAACTGACATCAGGAACCTGGGATGGCCACTTTTCTTTCCCAGGGAAAAGGGCCGGTCTTTGTCTCCAGGGGCTGTGGCCCTGAGTGGCTGGCTGCCTGCAAAATATCCGAACGGACGAGGATATGTCCCAGACCCAACCTGCCCCCAGCTCAAACCTGTGCTGCCCTGACAGTCCCAAGGGAACCCTACAAAGTGACATCAGGAACCTGGGCTTGCAACTTGTCTTTCCCAGGGAAAAGGACCGGTCTTTGTCTCCAGACAAAGTGGCCCTGAGTGGCCGGCTGCCTGCAAAATATCCGAACGGACGAGGATATGTCCCAGACCCAACCTGCCCCCACCTCAAACCTGTGCTGCCCTGACAGTCCCAAGGGAACCCTACAAACTGACATCAGGAACCTGGGCTTGCAACTTGTCTTTCCCAGGGAAAAGGGCCGGTCTTTGTCTCCAGACAAAGTGGCCCTGAGTGGCCGGCTGCCTGCAAAATATCCGAACGGACGAGGATATGTCCCAGACCCAACCTGCCCCCACCTCAAACCTGTGCTGCCCTGACAGTCCCAAGGGAACCCTACAAAGTGACATCAGGAACCTGGGCTTGCAACTTGTCTTTCCCAGGGAAAAGGACCGGTCTTTGTCTCCAGACAAAGTGGCCCTGAGTGGCCGGCTGCCTGCAAAATATCCGAACGGACGAGGATATGTCCCAGACCCAACCTGCCCCCACCTCAAACCTGTGCTGCCCTGACAGTCCCAAGGGAACCCTACAAACTGACATCAGGAACCTGGGCTTGCAACTTGTCTTTCCCAGGGAAAAGGGCCGGTCTTTGTCTCCAGACAAAGTGGCCCTGAGTGGCCGGCTGCCTGCAAAATATCCGAACGGACGAGGATATGTCCCAGACCCAACCTGCCCCCACCTCAAACCTGTGCTGCCCTGACAGTCCCAAGGGAACCCTACAAAGTGACATCAGGAACCTGGGCTTGCAACTTGTCTTTCCCAGGGAAAAGGACCGGTCTTTGTCTCCAGACAAAGTGGCCCTGAGTGGCCGGCTGCCTGCAAAATATCCGAACGGACGAGGATATGTCCCAGACCCAACCTGCCCCCACCTCAAACCTGTGCTGCCCTGACAGTCCCAAGGGAACCCTACAAACTGACATCAGGAACCTGGGCTTGCAACTTGTCTTTCCCAGGGAAAAGGGCCGGTCTTTGTCTCCAGACAAAGTGGCCCTGAGTGGCTGGCTGCCTGCAAAATATCCGAACGGACGAGGATATGTCCCAGACCCAACCTGCCCCCACCTCAAACCTGTGCTGCCCTGACAGTCCCAAGGGAACCCTACAAGCTGACATCAGGAACCTGGGATGGCCACTTTTCTTTCCCAGGGAAAAGGGCCAGTCTTTGTCTCCAGGGGCCTGTGGCCCTGAGTGGCCGGCTGCCTGCAAAATATCCGAACGGACGAGGATATGTCCCAGACCCAACCTGCCCCCACCTCAAACCTGTGCTGCCCTGACAGTCCCAAGGGAACCCTACAAACTGACATCAGGAACCTGGGCTTGCAACTTGTCTTTCCCAGGGAAAAGGGCCGGTCTTTGTCTCCAGGGGCCTGTGGCCCTGAGTGGCCGTCTGACTGCAAAATATCCGAACGGACGAGGATATGTCCCAGACCCAACCTGCCCCCACCTCAAACCTGTGCTGCCCTGACAGTCCCAAGGGAACCCTACAAGCTGACATCAGGAACCTGGGCTGGCCACTTGTCTTTCCCAGGGAAAAGGGCCGGTCTTTGTCTCCAGACAAAGTGGCCCTGAGTGGCCGGCTGCCTGCAAAATATCCAAACGGACGAGGATATGTCCCAGACCCAACCTGCCCCCACCTCAAACCTGTGCTGCCCTGACAGTCCCAGGGGAACCCTACAAACTGACATCAGGAACCTGGGCTTGCAACTTGTCTTTCCCAGGGAAAAGGGCCGGTCTTTGTCTCCAGGGGCTGTGGCCCTGAGTGGCCGGCTGCCTGCAAAATATCCGAACGGACGAGGATATGTCCCAGACCCAACCTGCCCCCACCTCAAACCTGTGCTGCCCTGACAGTCCCAAGGGAACCCTACAAACTGACATCAGGAACCTGGGCTTGCAACTTGTCTTTCCCAGGGAAAAGGGCCGGTCTTTGTCTCCAGATAAAGTGGCCCTGAGTGGCCAGCAGCCTGCAAAATATCCGAACGGACGAGGATATGTCCCAGACCCAACCTGCCCCCACCTCAAACCTGTGCTGCCCTGACAGTCCCAAGGGAACCCTACAAACTGACATCAGGAACCTGGGCTTGCCACTTGTCTTTCCCAGGGAAAAGGGCCGGTCTTTGTCTCCAGACAAAGTGGCCCTGAGTGGCTGGCTGCCTGCAAAATATCCGAACGGACGAGGATATGTCCCAGACCCAACCTGCCCCCACCTCAAACCTGTGCTGCCCTGACAGTCCCAAGGGAACCCTACAAACTGACATCAGGAACCTGGGCTTGCAACTTGTCTTTCCAAGGGAAAAGGGCCAGAATTTGTCTCCAAGGGCCTGTGGCCCTGAGTGGCCGGCTGCCTGCAAAATATCCGAACGGACGAGGATATGTCCCAGACCCAACCTGCCCCCACCTCAAACCTGTGCTGCCCTGACAGTCCCAAGGGAACCCTACAAACTGACATCAGGAACCTGGGCTTGCAACTTGTCTTTCCCAGGGAAAAGGGCCGGTCTTTGTCTCCAGGGGCTGTGGCCGTGAGTGGCCGGCTGCCTGCAAAATATCCGAACGGACGAGGATATGTCCCAGACCCAACCTGCCCCCACCTCAAACCTGTGCTGCCCTGACAGTCCCAAGGGAACCCTACAAACTGACATCAGGAACCTGGGATGGCCACTTTTCTTTCCCAGGGAAAAGGGCCGGTCTTTGTCTCCAGGGGCTGTGGCCCTGAGTGGCTGGCTGCCTGCAAAATATCCGAACGGACGAGGATATGTCCCAGACCCAACCTGCCCCCAGCTCAAACCTGTGCTGCCCTGACAGTCCCAAGGGAACCCTACAAAGTGACATCAGGAACCTGGGCTTGCAACTTGTCTTTCCCAGGGAAAAGGACCGGTCTTTGTCTCCAGACAAAGTGGCCCTGAGTGGCCGGCTGCCTGCAAAATATCCGAACGGACGAGGATATGTCCCAGACCCAACCTGCCCCCACCTCAAACCTGTGCTGCCCTGACAGTCCCAAGGGAACCCTACAAACTGACATCAGGAACCTGGGCTTGCAACTTGTCTTTCCCAGGGAAAAGGGCCGGTCTTTGTCTCCAGACAAAGTGGCCCTGAGTGGCCGGCTGCCTGCAAAATATCCGAACGGACGAGGATATGTCCCAGACCCAACCTGCCCCCACCTCAAACCTGTGCTGCCCTGACAGTCCCAAGGGAACCCTACAAAGTGACATCAGGAACCTGGGCTTGCAACTTGTCTTTCCCAGGGAAAAGGACCGGTCTTTGTCTCCAGACAAAGTGGCCCTGAGTGGCCGGCTGCCTGCAAAATATCCGAACGGACGAGGATATGTCCCAGACCCAACCTGCCCCCACCTCAAACCTGTGCTGCCCTGACAGTCCCAAGGGAACCCTACAAACTGACATCAGGAACCTGGGATGGCCACTTTTCTTTCCCAGGGAAAAGGGCCGGTCTTTGTCTCCAGACAAAGTGGCCCTGAGTGGCCGGCTGCCTGCAAAATATCCGAACGGACGAGGATATGTCCCAGACCCAACCTGCCCCCACCTCAAACCTGTGCTGCCCTGACAGTCCCAAGGGAACCCTACAAAGTGACATCAGGAACCTGGGCTTGCAACTTGTCTTTCCCAGGGAAAAGGACCGGTCTTTGTCTCCAGACAAAGTGGCCCTGAGTGGCCGGCTGCCTGCAAAATATCCGAACGGACGAGGATATGTCCCAGACCCAACCTGCCCCCACCTCAAACCTGTGCTGCCCTGACAGTCCCAAGGGAACCCTACAAACTGACATCAGGAACCTGGGCTTGCAACTTGTCTTTCCCAGGGAAAAGGGCCGGTCTTTGTCTCCAGACAAAGTGGCCCTGAGTGGCCGGCTGCCTGCAAAATATCCGAACGGACGAGGATATGTCCCAGACCCAACCTGCCCCCACCTCAAACCTGTGCTGCCCTGACAGTCCCAAGGGAACCCTACAAGCTGACATCAGGAACCTGGGATGGCCACTTTTCTTTCCCAGGGAAAAGGGCCAGTCTTTGTCTCCAGGGGCCTGTGGCCCTGAGTGGCCGGCTGCCTGCAAAATATCCGAACGGACGAGGATATGTCCCAGACCCAACCTGCCCCCACCTCAAACCTGTGCTGCCCTGACAGTCCCAAGGGAACCCTACAAACTGACATCAGGAACCTGGGCTTGCAACTTGTCTTTCCCAGGGAAAAGGGCCGGTCTTTGTCTCCAGGGGCCTGTGGCCCTGAGTGGCCGTCTGACTGCAAAATATCCGAACGGACGAGGATATGTCCCAGACCCAACCTGCCCCCACCTCAAACCTGTGCTGCCCTGACAGTCCCAAGGGAACCCTACAAGCTGACATCAGGAACCTGGGCTGGCCACTTGTCTTTCCCAGGGAAAAGGGCCGGTCTTTGTCTCCAGACAAAGTGGCCCTGAGTGGCCGGCTGCCTGCAAAATATCCAAACGGACGAGGATATGTCCCAGACCCAACCTGCCCCCACCTCAAACCTGTGCTGCCCTGACAGTCCCAAGGGAACCCTACAAACTGACATCAGGAACCTGGGCTTGCAACTTGTCTTTCCCAGGGAAAAGGGCCGGTCTTTGTCTCCAGACAAAGTGGCCCTGAGTGGCCGGCTGCCTGCAAAATATCCGAACGGACGAGGATATGTCCCAGACCCAACCTGCCCCCACCTCAAACCTGTGCTGCCCTGACAGTCCCAAGGGAACCCTACAAACTGACATCAGGAACCTGGGATGGCCACTTTTCTTTCCCAGGGAAAAGGGCCAGTCTTTGTCTCCAGACAAAGTGGCCCTGAGTGGCCGGCTGCCTGCAAAATATCCGAACGGACGAGGATATGTCCCAGACCCAACCTGCCCCCACCTCAAACCTGTGCTGCCCTGACAGTCCCAAGGGAACCCTACAAACTGACATCAGGAACCTGGGCTTGCAACTTGTCTTTCCCAGGGAAAAGGGCCGGTCTTTGTCTCCAGACAAAGTGGCCCTGAGTGGCCGTCTGACTGCAAAATATCCGAACGGACGAGGATATGTCCCAGACCCAACCTGCCCCCACCTCAAACCTGTGCTGCCCTGACAGTCCCAAGGGAACCCTACAAGCTGACATCAGGAACCTGGGCTGGCCACTTGTCTTTCCCAGGGAAAAGGGCCGGTCTTTGTCTCCAGACAAAGTGGCCCTGAGTGGCCGGCTGCCTGCAAAATATCCAAACGGACGAGGATATGTCCCAGACCCAACCTGCCCCCACCTCAAACCTGTGCTGCCCTGACAGTCCCAAGGGAACCCTACAAACTGACATCAGGAACCTGGGCTTGCAACTTGTCTTTCCCAGGGAAAAGGGCCGGTCTTTGTCTCCAGGGGCTGTGGCCGTGAGTGGCCGGCTGCCTGCAAAATATCCGAACGGACGAGGATATGTCCCAGACCCAACCTGCCCCCACCTCAAACCTGTGCTGCCCTGACAGTCCCAAGGGAACCCTACAAACTGACATCAGGAACCTGGGCTTGCAACTTGTCTTTCCCAGGGAAAAGGGCCGGTCTTTGTCTCCAGATAAAGTGGCCCTGAGTGGCCAGCAGCCTGCAAAATATCCGAACGGACGAGGATATGTCCCAGACCCAACCTGCCCCCACCTCAAACCTGTGCTGCCCTGACAGTCCCAAGGGAACCCTACAAACTGACATCAGGAACCTGGGCTTGCAACTTGTCTTTCCCAGGGAAAAGGGCCGGTCTTTGTCTCCAGACAAAGTGGCCCTGAGTGGCCGGCTGCCTGCAAAATATCCGAACGGACGAGGATATGTCCCAGACCCAACCTGCCCCCACCTCAAACCTGTGCTGCCCTGACAGTCCCAAGGGAACCCTACAAACTGACATCAGGAACCTGGGATGGCCACTTGTCTTTCCCAGGGAAAAGGGCCGGTCTTTGTCTCCAGGGGCTGTGGCCCTGAGTGGCCGGCTGCCTGCAAAATATCCGAACGGACGAGGATATGTCCCAGACCCAACCTGCCCCCACCTCAAACCTGTGCTGCCCTGACAGTCCCAAGGGAACCCTACAAACTGACATCAGGAACCTGGGCTTGCAACTTGTCTTTCCCAGGATAAAGGGCCGGTCTTTGTCTCCAGGGGCTGTGGCCGTGAGTGGCCGGCTGCCTGCAAAATATCCGAACGGACGAGGATATGTCCCAGACCCAACCTGCCCCCACCTCAAACCTGTGCTGCCCTGACAGTCCCAAGGGAACCCTACAAAGTGACATCAGGAACCTGGGCTTGCAACTTGTCTTTCCCAGGGAAAAGGACCGGTCTTTGTCTCCAGGGGCTGTGGCCCTGAGTGGCCGGCTGCCTGCAAAATATCCGAACGGACGAGGATATGTCCCAGACCCAACCTGCCCCCACCTCAAACCTGTGCTGCCCTGACAGTCCCAAGGGAACCCTACAAACTGACATCAGGAACCTGGGATGGCCACTCTTCTTTCCCAGGGAAAAGGGCCGGTCTTTGTCTCCAGACAAAGTGGCCCTGAGTGGCCGGCTGCCTGCAAAATATCCGAACGGACGAGGATATGTCCCAGACCCAACCTGCCCCCACCTCAAACCTGTGCTGCCCTGACAGTCCCAAGGGAACCCTACAAACTGACATCAGGAACCTGGGCTTGCAACTTGTCTTTCCCAGGGAAAAGGGCCGGTCTTTGTCTCCAGACAAAGTGGCCCTGAGTGGCCGGCTGCCTGCAAAATATCCGAACGGACGAGGATATGTCCCAGACCCAACCTGCCCCCACCTCAAACCTGTGCTGCCCTGACAGTCCCAGGGGAACCCTACAAACTGACATCAGGAACCTGGGCTTGCAACTTGTCTTTCCCAGGGAAAAGGGCCGGTCTTTGTCTCCAGACAAAGCTGCCCTGAGTGGCCGGCTGCCTGCAAAATATCCGAACGGACGAGGATATGTCCCAGACCCAAGCTGCCCCCACCTCAAACCTGTGCTGCCCTGACAGTCCCAAGGGAACCCTACAAACTGACATCAGGAACCTGGGCTTGCAACTTGTCTTTCCCAGGGAAAAGGACCGGTCTTTGTCTCCAGACAAAGTGGCCCTGAGTGGCCGGCTGCCTGCAAAATATCCGAACGGACGAGGATATGTCCCAGACCCAACCTGCCCCCCCCTCAAACCTGTGCTGCCCTGACAGTCCCAAGGGAACCCTACAAACTGACATCAGGAACCTGGGATGGCCACTTTTCTTTCCCAGGGAAAAGGGCCGGTCTTTGTCTCCAGACAAAGTGGCCCTGAGTGGCCGGCTGCCTGCAAAATATCCGAACGGACGAGGATATGTCCCAGACCCAACCTGCCCCCACCTCAAACCTGTGCTGCCCTGACAGTCCCAAGGGAACCCTACAAACTGACATCAGGAACCTGGGCTTGCAACTTGTCTTTCCCAGGGAAAAGGGCCGGTCTTTGTGTCCGGGGGCCTGTGGCCCTGAATGGCCGTCTGCCTGCAAAATATCCGAACGGACGAGGATATGTCCCAGACCCAACCTGCCCCCACCTCAAACCTGTGCTGCCCTGACAGTCCCAGGGGAACCCTACAAACTGACATCAGGAACCTGGGCTTGCAACTTGTCTTTCCCAGGGAAAAGGGCCGGTCTTTGTCTCCAGGGGCTGTGGCCCTGAGTGGCCGGCTGCCTGCAAAATATCCAAACGGACGAGGATATGTCCCAGACCCAACCTGCCCCCACCTCAAACCTGTGCTGCCCTGACAGTCCCAAGGGAACCCTACAAACTGACATCAGGAACCTGGGCTTGCAACTTGTCTTTCCCAGGGAAAAGGGCCGGTCTTTGTCTCCAGACAAAGTGGCCCTGAGTGGCCGGCTGCCTGCAAAATATCCAAACGGACGAGGATATGTCCCAGACCCAACCTGCCCCCACCTCAAACCTGTGCTGCCCTGACAGTCCCAAGGGAACCCTACAAACTGACATCAGGAACCTGGGCTTGCAACTTGTCTTTCCCAGGGAAAAGGGCCGGTCTTTGTCTCCAGACAAAGTGGCCCTGAGTGGCCGGCTGCCTGCAAAATATCCGAACGGACGAGGATATGTCCCAGACCCAACCTGCCCCCACCTCAAACCTGTGCTGCCCTGACAGTCCCAAGGGAACCCTACAAACTGACATCAGGAACCTGGGCTTGCAACTTGTCTTTCCCAGGGAAAAGGGCCGGTCTTTGTCTCCAGACAAAGTGGCCCTGAGTGGCCGGCTGCCTGCAAAATATCCGAACGGACGAGGATATGTCCCAGACCCAACCTGCCCCCACCTCAAACCTGTGCTGCCCTGACAGTCCCAAGGGAACCCTACAAACTGACATCAGGAACCTGGGCTTGCAACTTGTCTTTCCCAGGGAAAAGGGCCGGTCTTTGTCTCCAGGGGCTGTGGCCGTGAGTGGCCGGCTGCCTGCAAAATATCCGAACGGACGAGGATATGTCCCAGACCCAACCTGCCCCCACCTCAAACCTGTGCTGCCCTGACAGTCCCAAGGGAACCCTACAAACTGACATCAGGAACCTGGGCTTGCAACTTGTCTTTCCCAGGGAAAAGGGCCGGTCTTTGTCTCCAGACAAAGTGGCCCTGAGTGGCCGGCTGCCTGCAAAATATCCAAACGGACGAGGATATGTCCCAGACCCAACCTGCCCCCACCTCAAACCTGTGCTGCCCTGACAGTCCCAAGGGAACCCTACAAACTGACATCAGGAACCTGGGCTTGCAACTTGTCTTTCCCAGGATAAAGGGCCGGTCTTTGTCTCCAGGGGCTGTGGCCGTGAGTGGCCGGCTGCCTGCAAAATATCCGAACGGACGAGGATATGTCCCAGACCCAACCTGCCCCCACCTCAAACCTGTGCTGCCCTGACAGTCCCAAGGGAACCCTACAAAGTGACATCAGGAACCTGGGCTTGCAACTTGTCTTTCCCAGGGAAAAGGACCGGTCTTTGTCTCCAGGGGCTGTGGCCCTGAGTGGCCGGCTGCCTGCAAAATATCCGAACGGACGAGGATATGTCCCAGACCCAACCTGCCCCCACCTCAAACCTGTGCTGCCCTGACAGTCCCAGGGGAACCCTACAAACTGACATCAGGAACCTGGGCTTGCAACTTGTCTTTCCCAGGGAAAAGGGCCGGTCTTTGTCTCCAGACAAAGCTGCCCTGAGTGGCCGGCTGCCTGCAAAATATCCGAACGGACGAGGATATGTCCCAGACCCAACCTGCCCCCACCTCAAACCTGTGCTGCCCTGACAGTCCCAAGGGAACCCTACAAACTGACATCAGGAACCTGGGCTTGCAACTTGTCTTTCCCAGGGAAAAGGGCCGGTCTTTGTGTCCGGGGGCCTGTGGCCCTGAATGGCCGTCTGCCTGCAAAATATCCGAACGGACGAGGATATGTCCCAGACCCAACCTGCCCCCACCTCAAACCTGTGCTGCCCTGACAGTCCCAGGGGAACCCTACAAACTGACATCAGGAACCTGGGCTTGCAACTTGTCTTTCCCAGGGAAAAGGGCCGGTCTTTGTCTCCAGGGGCTGTGGCCCTGAGTGGCCGGCTGCCTGCAAAATATCCAAACGGACGAGGATATGTCCCAGACCCAACCTGCCCCCACCTCAAACCTGTGCTGCCCTGACAGTCCCAAGGGAACCCTACAAACTGACATCAGGAACCTGGGCTTGCAACTTGTCTTTCCCAGGGAAAAGGGCCGGTCTTTGTCTCCAGACAAAGTGGCCCTGAGTGGCCGGCTGCCTGCAAAATATCCAAACGGACGAGGATATGTCCCAGACCCAACCTGCCCCCACCTCAAACCTGTGCTGCCCTGACAGTCCCAAGGGAACCCTACAAACTGACATCAGGAACCTGGGCTTGCAACTTGTCTTTCCCAGGGAAAAGGGCCGGTCTTTGTCTCCAGGGGCTGTGGCCGTGAGTGGCCGGCTGCCTGCAAAATATCCGAACGGACGAGGATATGTCCCAGACCCAACCTGCCCCCACCTCAAACCTGTGCTGCCCTGACAGTCCCAAGGGAACCCTACAAACTGACATCAGGAACCTGGGCTTGCAACTTGTCTTTCCCAGGGAAAAGGGCTGGTCTTTGTCTCCAGACAAAGTGGCCCTGAGTGGCCGGCTGCCTGCAAAATATCCGAACGGACGAGGATATGTCCCAGACCCAACCTGCCCCCACCTCAAACCTGTGCTGCCCTGACAGTCCCAAGGGAACCCTACAAAGTGACATCAGGAACCTGGGCTTGCCACTTGTCTTTCCCAGGGAAAAGGGCCGGTCTTTGTCTCCGGGCAAAGTGGCCCTGAGTGGCCGGCTGCCTGCAAAATATCCGAACGGACGAGGATATGTCCCAGACCCAACCTGCCCCCACCTCAAACCTGTGCTGCCCTGACAGTCCCAAGGGAACCCTACAAACTGACATCAGGAACCTGGGCTTGCCACTTGTCTTTCCCAGGGAAAAGGGCCGGTCTTTGTCTCCAGGGACTGTGGACCTGAGTGGCTGGCTGCCTGCAAAATATCCGAACGGACGAGGATATGTCCCAGACCCAACCTGCCCCCACCTCAAACCTGTGCTGCCCTGACAGTCCCAAGGGAACCCTACAAACTGACATCAGGAACCTGGGCTTGCAACTTGTCTTTCCCAGGGAAAAGGGCCGGTCTTTGTCTCCAGACAAAGTGGCCCTGAGTGGCCGGCTGCCTGCAAAATATCCGAACGGACGAGGATATGTCCCAGACCCAACCTGCCCCCACCTCAAACCTGTGCTGCCCTGACAGTCCCAAGGGAACCCTACAAACTGACATCAGGAACCTGGGCTTGCAACTTGTCTTTCCCAGGGAAAAGGGCCGGTCTTTGTCTCCAGGGGCCTGTGGCCCTGAGTGGCCGTCTGACTGCAAAATATCCGAACGGACGAGGATATGTCCCAGACCCAACCTGCCCCCACCTCAAACCTGTGCTGCCCTGACAGTCCCAAGGGAACCCTACAAGCTGACATCAGGAACCTGGGCTGGCCACTTGTCTTTCCCAGGGAAAAGGGCCGGTCTTTGTCTCCAGACAAAGTGGCCCTGAGTGGCCGGCTGCCTGCAAAATATCCAAACGGACGAGGATATGTCCCAGACCCAACCTGCCCCCACCTCAAACCTGTGCTGCCCTGACAGTCCCAAGGGAACCCTACAAACTGACATCAGGAACCTGGGCTTGCAACTTGTCTTTCCCAGGGAAAAGGGCCGGTCTTTGTCTCCAGGGGCTGTGGCCGTGAGTGGCCGGCTGCCTGCAAAATATCCGAACGGACGAGGATATGTCCCAGACCCAACCTGCCCCCACCTCAAACCTGTGCTGCCCTGACAGTCCCAAGGGAACCCTACAAACTGACATCAGGAACCTGGGCTTGCAACTTGTGTTTCCCAGGGAAAAGGGCCGGTCTTTGTCTCCAGATAAAGTGGCCCTGAGTGGCCAGCAGCCTGCAAAATATCCGAACAGACGAGGATATGTCCCAGACCCAACCTGCCCCCACCTCAAACCTGTGCTGCCCTGACAGTCCCAAGGGAACCCTACAAACTGACATCAGGAACCTGGGCTTGCAACTTGTCTTTCCCAGGGAAAAGGGCCGGTCTTTGTCTCCAGGGGCTGTGGCCGTGAGTGGCCGGCTGCCTGCAAAATATCCGAACGGACGAGGATATGTCCCAGACCCAACCTGCCCCCACCTCAAACCTGTGCTGCCCTGACAGTCCCAAGGGAACCCTACAAACTGACATCAGGAACCTGGGCTTGCAACTTGTGTTTCCCAGGGAAAAGGGCCGGTCTTTGTCTCCAGATAAAGTGGCCCTGAGTGGCCAGCAGCCTGCAAAATATCCGAACGGACGAGGATATGTCCCAGACCCAACCTGCCCCCACCTCAAACCTGTGCTGCCCTGACAGTCCCAAGGGAACCCTACAAACTGACATCAGGAACCTGGGCTTGCCACTTGTCTTTCCCAGGGAAAAGGGCCGGTCTTTGTCTCCAGGGACTGTGGCCCTGAGTGGCTGGCTGCCTGCAAAATATCCGAACGGACGAGGATATGTCCCAGACCCAACCTGCCCCCACCTCAAACCTGTGCTGCCCTGACAGTCCCAAGGGAACCCTACAAACTGACATCAGGAACCTGGGCTTGCAACTTGTCTTTCCCAGGGAAAAGGGCCGGTCTTTGTCTCCAGACAAAGTGGCCCTGAGTGGCCGGCTGCCTGCAAAATATCCGAACGGACGAGGATATGTCCCAGACCCAACCTGCCCCCACCTCAAACCTGTGCTGCCCTGACAGTCCCAAGGGAACCCTACAAGCTGACATCAGGAACCTGGGATGGCCACTTTTCTTTCCCAGGGAAAAGGGCCGGTCTTTGTCTCCAGACAAAGTGGCCCTGAGTGGCCGGCTGCCTGCAAAATATCCGAACGGACGAGGATATGTCCCAGACCCAACCTGCCCCCACCTCAAACCTGTGCTGCCCTGACAGTCCCAAGGGAACCCTACAAACTGACATCAGGAACCTGGGCTTGCAACTTGTCTTTCCCAGGGAAAAGGGCCGGTCTTTGTCTCCAGGGGCCTGTGGCCCTGAGTGGCCGTCTGACTGCAAAATATCCGAACGGACGAGGATATGTCCCAGACCCAACCTGCCCCCACCTCAAACCTGTGCTGCCCTGACAGTCCCAAGGGAACCCTACAAACTGACATCAGGAACCTGGGCTTGCAACTTGTCTTTCCCAGGGAAAAGGACCGGTCTTTGTCTCCAGACAAAGTGGCCCTGAGTGGCCGGCTGCCTGCAAAATATCCGAACGGACGAGGATATGTCCCAGACCCAACCTGCCCCCACCTCAAACCTGTGCTGCCCTGACAGTCCCAAGGGAACCCTACAAGCTGACATCAGGAACCTGGGATGGCCACTTTTCTTTCCCAGGGAAAAGGGCCAGTCTTTGTCTCCAGGGGCCTGTGGCCCTGAGTGGCCGGCTGCCTGCAAAATATCCGAACGGACGAGGATATGTCCCAGACCCAACCTGCCCCCACCTCAAACCTGTGCTGCCCTGACAGTCCCAAGGGAACCCTACAAACTGACATCAGGAACCTGGGCTTGCAACTTGTGTTTCCCAGGGAAAAGGGCCGGTCTTTGTCTCCAGATAAAGTGGCCCTGAGTGGCCAGCAGCCTGCAAAATATCCGAACGGACGAGGATATGTCCCAGACCCAACCTGCCCCCACCTCAAACCTGTGCTGCCCTGACAGTCCCAAGGGAACCCTACAAACTGACATCAGGAACCTGGGATGGCCACTTGTCTTTCCCAGGGAAAAGGGCCGGTCTTTGTCTCCAGACAAAGTGGCCCTGAGTGGCCGGCTGCCTGCAAAATATCCGAACGGACGAGGATATGTCCCAGACCCAACCTGCCCCCACCTCAAACCTGTGCTGCCCTGACAGTCCCAAGGGAACCCTACAAACTGACATCAGGAACCTGGGCTTGCCACTTGTCTTTCCCAGGGAAAAGGGCCGGTCTTTGTCTCCAGGGACTGTGGACCTGAGTGGCTGGCTGCCTGCAAAATATCCGAACGGACGAGGATATGTCCCAGACCCAACCTGCCCCCACCTCAAACCTGTGCTGCCCTGACAGTCCCAAGGGAACCCTACAAACTGACATCAGGAACCTGGGCTTGAAATTTTTCTTTCCAAGGGAAAAGGGCCAGAATTTGTCTCCAAGGGCCTGTGGCCCTGAGTGGCCGGCTGCCTGCAAAATATCCGAACGGACGAGGATATGTCCCAGACCCAACCTGCCCCCAGCTCAAACCTGTGCTGCCCTGACAGTCCCAAGGGAACCCTACAAAGTGACATCAGGAACCTGGGCTTGCAACTTGTCTTTCCCAGGGAAAAGGGCCGGTCTTTGTCTCCAGACAAAGTGGCCCTGAGTGGCCGGCTGCCTGCAAAATATCCGAACGGACGAGGATATGTCCCAGACCCAACCTGCCCCCACCTCAAACCTGTGCTGCCCTGACAGTCCCAAGGGAACCCTACAAACTGACATCAGGAACCTGGGCTTGCAACTTGTCTTTCCCAGGGAAAAGGGCCGGTCTTTGTCTCCAGACAAAGTGGCCCTGAGTGGCCGGCTGCCTGCAAAATATCCGAACGGACGAGGATATGTCCCAGACCCAACCTGCCCCCACCTCAAACCTGTGCTGCCCTGACAGTCCCAAGGGAACCCTACAAGCTGACATCAGGAACCTGGGATGGCCACTTTTCTTTCCCAGGGAAAAGGGCCAGTCTTTGTCTCCAGGGGCCTGTGGCCCTGAGTGGCCGGCTGCCTGCAAAATATCCGAACGGACGAGGATATGTCCCAGACCCAACCTGCCCCCACCTCAAACCTGTGCTGCCCTGACAGTCCCAAGGGAACCCTACAAACTGACATCAGGAACCTGGGCTTGCAACTTGTCTTTCCCAGGGAAAAGGGCCGGTCTTTGTCTCCAGGGGCCTGTGGCCCTGAGTGGCCGTCTGACTGCAAAATATCCGAACGGACGAGGATATGTCCCAGACCCAACCTGCCCCCACCTCAAACCTGTGCTGCCCTGACAGTCCCAAGGGAACCCTACAAGCTGACATCAGGAACCTGGGCTGGCCACTTGTCTTTCCCAGGGAAAAGGGCCGGTCTTTGTCTCCAGACAAAGTGGCCCTGAGTGGCCGGCTGCCTGCAAAATATCCAAACGGACGAGGATATGTCCCAGACCCAACCTGCCCCCACCTCAAACCTGTGCTGCCCTGACAGTCCCAAGGGAACCCTACAAACTGACATCAGGAACCTGGGCTTGCAACTTGTCTTTCCCAGGGAAAAGGGCCGGTCTTTGTCTCCAGGGGCTGTGGCCGTGAGTGGCCGGCTGCCTGCAAAATATCCGAACGGACGAGGATATGTCCCAGACCCAACCTGCCCCCACCTCAAACCTGTGCTGCCCTGACAGTCCCAAGGGAACCCTACAAACTGACATCAGGAACCTGGGCTTGCAACTTGTCTTTCCCAGGGAAAAGGGCCGGTCTTTGTCTCCAGACAAAGTGGCCCTGAGTGGCCGGCTGCCTGCAAAATATCCGAACGGACGAGGATATGTCCCAGACCCAACCTGCCCCCACCTCAAACCTGTGCTGCCCTGACAGTCCCAAGGGAACCCTACAAAGTGACATCAGGAACCTGGGCTTGCAACTTGTCTTTCCCAGGGAAAAGGACCGGTCTTTGTCTCCAGACAAAGTGGCCCTGAGTGGCCGGCTGCCTGCAAAATATCCGAACGGACGAGGATATGTCCCAGACCCAACCTGCCCCCACCTCAAACCTGTGCTGCCCTGACAGTCCCAAGGGAACCCTACAAAGTGACATCAGGAACCTGGGCTTGCAACTTGTCTTTCCCAGGGAAAAGGGCCGGTCTTTGTCTCCAGACAAAGTGGCCCTGAGTGGCCGGCTGCCTGCAAAATATCCGAACGGACGAGGATATGTCCCAGACCCAACCTGCCCCCACCTCAAACCTGTGCTGCCCTGACAGTCCCAAGGGAACCCTACAAACTGACATCAGGAACCTGGGCTTGCAACTTGTCTTTCCCAGGGAAAAGGGCCGGTCTTTGTCTCCAGACAAAGTGGCCCTGAGTGGCCGGCTGCCTGCAAAATATCCGAACGGACGAGGATATGTCCCAGACCCAACCTGCCCCCACCTCAAACCTGTGCTGCCCTGACAGTCCCAAGGGAACCCTACAAGCTGACATCAGGAACCTGGGATGGCCACTTTTCTTTCCCAGGGAAAAGGGCCAGTCTTTGTCTCCAGGGGCCTGTGGCCCTGAGTGGCCGGCTGCCTGCAAAATATCCGAACGGACGAGGATATGTCCCAGACCCAACCTGCCCCCACCTCAAACCTGTGCTGCCCTGACAGTCCCAAGGGAACCCTACAAACTGACATCAGGAACCTGGGCTTGCAACTTGTCTTTCCCAGGGAAAAGGGCCGGTCTTTGTCTCCAGGGGCCTGTGGCCCTGAGTGGCCGTCTGACTGCAAAATATCCGAACGGACGAGGATATGTCCCAGACCCAACCTGCCCCCACCTCAAACCTGTGCTGCCCTGACAGTCCCAAGGGAACCCTACAAGCTGACATCAGGAACCTGGGCTGGCCACTTGTCTTTCCCAGGGAAAAGGGCCGGTCTTTGTCTCCAGACAAAGTGGCCCTGAGTGGCCGGCTGCCTGCAAAATATCCAAACGGACGAGGATATGTCCCAGACCCAACCTGCCCCCACCTCAAACCTGTGCTGCCCTGACAGTCCCAAGGGAACCCTACAAACTGACATCAGGAACCTGGGCTTGCAACTTGTGTTTCCCAGGGAAAAGGGCCGGTCTTTGTCTCCAGATAAAGTGGCCCTGAGTGGCCAGCAGCCTGCAAAATATCCGAACGGACGAGGATATGTCCCAGACCCAACCTGCCCCCACCTCAAACCTGTGCTGCCCTGACAGTCCCAAGGGAACCCTACAAACTGACATCAGGAACCTGGGATGGCCACTTGTCTTTCCCAGGGAAAAGGGCCGGTCTTTGTCTCCAGACAAAGTGGCCCTGAGTGGCCGGCTGCCTGCAAAATATCCGAACGGACGAGGATATGTCCCAGACCCAACCTGCCCCCACCTCAAACCTGTGCTGCCCTGACAGTCCCAAGGGAACCCTACAAACTGACATCAGGAACCTGGGCTTGCCACTTGTCTTTCCCAGGGAAAAGGGCCGGTCTTTGTCTCCAGGGACTGTGGACCTGAGTGGCTGGCTGCCTGCAAAATATCCGAACGGACGAGGATATGTCCCAGACCCAACCTGCCCCCACCTCAAACCTGTGCTGCCCTGACAGTCCCAAGGGAACCCTACAAACTGACATCAGGAACCTGGGCTTGCCACTTGTCTTTCCCAGGGAAAAGGGCCGGTCTTTGTCTCCAGGGACTGTGGCCCTGAGTGGCTGGCTGCCTGCAAAATATCCGAACGGACGAGGATATGTCCCAGACCCAACCTGCCCCCACCTCAAACCTGTGCTGCCCTGACAGTCCCAAGGGAACCCTACAAACTGACATCAGGAACCTGGGCTTGCAACTTGTCTTTCCCAGGGAAAAGGGCCGGTCTTTGTCTCCAGACAAAGTGGCCCTGAGTGGCCGGCTGCCTGCAAAATATCCGAACGGACGAGGATATGTCCCAGACCCAACCTGCCCCCACCTCAAACCTGTGCTGCCCTGACAGTCCCAAGGGAACCCTACAAAGTGACATCAGGAACCTGGGCTTGCAACTTGTCTTTCCCAGGGAAAAGGACCGGTCTTTGTCTCCAGACAAAGTGGCCCTGAGTGGCCGGCTGCCTGCAAAATATCCGAACGGACGAGGATATGTCCCAGACCCAACCTGCCCCCACCTCAAACCTGTGCTGCCCTGACAGTCCCAAGGGAACCCTACAAACTGACATCAGGAACCTGGGCTTGCAACTTGTCTTTCCCAGGGAAAAGGGCCGGTCTTTGTCTCCAGACAAAGTGGCCCTGAGTGGCCGGCTGCCTGCAAAATATCCGAACGGACGAGGATATGTCCCAGACCCAACCTGCCCCCACCTCAAACCTGTGCTGCCCTGACAGTCCCAAGGGAACCCTACAAAGTGACATCAGGAACCTGGGCTTGCAACTTGTCTTTCCCAGGGAAAAGGGCCGGTCTTTGTCTCCAGGGGCCTGTGGCCCTGAGTGGCCGGCTGCCTGCAAAATATCCGAACGGACGAGGATATGTCCCAGACCCAACCTGCCCCCACCTCAAACCTGTGCTGCCCTGACAGTCCCAAGGGAACCCTACAAACTGACATCAGGAACCTGGGCTTGCAACTTGTCTTTCCCAGGGAAAAGGGCCGGTCTTTGTCTCCAGACAAAGTGGCCCTGAGTGGCCGGCTGCCTGCAAAATATCCGAACGGACGAGGATATGTCCCAGACCCAACCTGCCCCCACCTCAAACCTGTGCTGCCCTGACAGTCCCAAGGGAACCCTACAAGCTGACATCAGGAACCTGGGATGGCCACTTTTCTTTCCCAGGGAAAAGGGCCAGTCTTTGTCTCCAGGGGCCTGTGGCCCTGAGTGGCCGGCTGCCTGCAAAATATCCGAACGGACGAGGATATGTCCCAGACCCAACCTGCCCCCACCTCAAACCTGTGCTGCCCTGACAGTCCCAAGGGAACCCTACAAACTGACATCAGGAACCTGGGCTTGCAACTTGTCTTTCCCAGGGAAAAGGGCCGGTCTTTGTCTCCAGGGGCCTGTGGCCCTGAGTGGCCGTCTGACTGCAAAATATCCGAACGGACGAGGATATGTCCCAGACCCAACCTGCCCCCACCTCAAACCTGTGCTGCCCTGACAGTCCCAAGGGAACCCTACAAGCTGACATCAGGAACCTGGGCTGGCCACTTGTCTTTCCCAGGGAAAAGGGCCGGTCTTTGTCTCCAGACAAAGTGGCCCTGAGTGGCCGGCTGCCTGCAAAATATCCAAACGGACGAGGATATGTCCCAGACCCAACCTGCCCCCACCTCAAACCTGTGCTGCCCTGACAGTCCCAAGGGAACCCTACAAACTGACATCAGGAACCTGGGCTTGCAACTTGTCTTTCCCAGGGAAAAGGGCCGGTCTTTGTCTCCAGGGGCTGTGGCCGTGAGTGGCCGGCTGCCTGCAAAATATCCGAACGGACGAGGATATGTCCCAGACCCAACCTGCCCCCACCTCAAACCTGTGCTGCCCTGACAGTCCCAAGGGAACCCTACAAACTGACATCAGGAACCTGGGCTTGCAACTTGTCTTTCCCAGGGAAAAGGGCCGGTCTTTGTCTCCAGACAAAGTGGCCCTGAGTGGCCGGCTGCCTGCAAAATATCCGAACGGACGAGGATATGTCCCAGACCCAACCTGCCCCCACCTCAAACCTGTGCTGCCCTGACAGTCCCAAGGGAACCCTACAAACTGACATCAGGAACCTGGGCTTGCAACTTGTCTTTCCCAGGGAAAAGGGCCGGTCTTTGTCTCCAGACAAAGTGGCCCTGAGTGGCCGGCTGCCTGCAAAATATCCGAACGGACGAGGATATGTCCCAGACCCAACCTGCCCCCACCTCAAACCTGTGCTGCCCTGACAGTCCCAAGGGAACCCTACAAACTGACATCAGGAACCTGGGCTTGCAACTTGTCTTTCCCAGGGAAAAGGGCCGGTCTTTGTCTCCAGACAAAGTGGCCCTGAGTGGCCGGCTGCCTGCAAAATATCCGAACGGACGAGGATATGTCCCAGACCCAACCTGCCCCCACCTCAAACCTGTGCTGCCCTGACAGTCCCAAGGGAACCCTACAAGCTGACATCAGGAACCTGGGATGGCCACTTTTCTTTCCCAGGGAAAAGGGCCAGTCTTTGTCTCCAGGGGCCTGTGGCCCTGAGTGGCCGGCTGCCTGCAAAATATCCGAACGGACGAGGATATGTCCCAGACCCAACCTGCCCCCACCTCAAACCTGTGCTGCCCTGACAGTCCCAAGGGAACCCTACAAACTGACATCAGGAACCTGGGCTTGCAACTTGTCTTTCCCAGGGAAAAGGGCCGGTCTTTGTCTCCAGGGGCCTGTGGCCCTGAGTGGCCGTCTGACTGCAAAATATCCGAACGGACGAGGATATGTCCCAGACCCAACCTGCCCCCACCTCAAACCTGTGCTGCCCTGACAGTCCCAAGGGAACCCTACAAGCTGACATCAGGAACCTGGGCTGGCCACTTGTCTTTCCCAGGGAAAAGGGCCGGTCTTTGTCTCCAGACAAAGTGGCCCTGAGTGGCCGGCTGCCTGCAAAATATCCAAACGGACGAGGATATGTCCCAGACCCAACCTGCCCCACCTCAAACCTGTGCTGCCCTGACAGTCCCAAGGGAACCCTACAAACTGACATCAGGAACCTGGGCTTGCAACTTGTCTTTCCCAGGGAAAAGGGCCGGTCTTTGTCTCCAGACAAAGTGGCCCTGAGTGGCCGGCTGCCTGCAAAATATCCGAACGGACGAGGATATGTCCCAGACCCAACCTGCCCCCACCTCAAACCTGTGCTGCCCTGACAGTCCCAAGGGAACCCTACAAACTGACATCAGGAACCTGGGATGGCCACTTGTCTTTCCCAGGGAAAAGGGCCGGTCTTTGTCTCCAGGGGCTGTGGCCCTGAGTGGCCGGCTGCCTGCAAAATATCCGAACGGACGAGGATATGTCCCAGACCCAACCTGCCCCCACCTCAAACCTGTGCTGCCCTGACAGTCCCAAGGGAACCCTACAAACTGACATCAGGAACCTGGGCTTGCAACTTGTCTTTCCCAGGATAAAGGGCCGGTCTTTGTCTCCAGGGACTGTGGCCCTGAGTGGCCGGCTGCCTGCAAAATATCCGAACGGACGAGGATATGTCCCAGACCCAACCTGCCCCCACCTCAAACCTGTGCTGCCCTGACAGTCCCAAGGGAACCCTACAAACTGACATCAGGAACCTGGGCTTGCCACTTGTCTTTCCCAGGGAAAAGGGCCGGTCTTTGTCTCCAGGGACTGTGGACCTGAGTGGCTGGCTGCCTGCAAAATATCCGAACGGACGAGGATATGTCCCAGACCCAACCTGCCCCCACCTCAAACCTGTGCTGCCCTGACAGTCCCAAGGGAACCCTACAAACTGACATCAGGAACCTGGGCTTGAAATTTTTCTTTCCAAGGGAAAAGGGCCAGAATTTGTCTCCAAGGGCCTGTGGCCCTGAGTGGCCGGCTGCCTGCAAAATATCCGAACGGACGAGGATATGTCCCAGACCCAACCTGCCCCCACCTCAAACCTGTGCTGCCCTGACAGTCCCAAGGGAACCCTACAAACTGACATCAGGAACCTGGGCTTGCAACTTGTCTTTCCCAGGGAAAAGGGCCGGTCTTTGTCTCCAGACAAAGTGGCCCTGAGTGGCCGGCTGCCTGCAAAATATCCGAACGGACGAGGATATGTCCCAGACCCAACCTGCCCCCACCTCAAACCTGTGCTGCCCTGACAGTCCCAAGGGAACCCTACAAAGTGACATCAGGAACCTGGGCTTGCAACTTGTCTTTCCCAGGGAAAAGGACCGGTCTTTGTCTCCAGACAAAGTGGCCCTGAGTGGCCGGCTGCCTGCAAAATATCCGAACGGACGAGGATATGTCCCAGACCCAACCTGCCCCCACCTCAAACCTGTGCTGCCCTGACAGTCCCAAGGGAACCCTACAAACTGACATCAGGAACCTGGGCTTGCAACTTGTCTTTCCCAGGGAAAAGGGCCGGTCTTTGTCTCCAGACAAAGTGGCCCTGAGTGGCCGGCTGCCTGCAAAATATCCACGGACGAGGATATGTCCCAGACCCAACCTGCCCCCACCTCAAACCTGTGCTGCCCTGACAGTCCCAAGGGAACCCTACAAGCTGACATCAGGAACCTGGGATGGCCACTTTTCTTTCCCAGGGAAAAGGGCCAGTCTTTGTCTCCAGGGGCCTGTGGCCCTGAGTGGCCGGCTGCCTGCAAAATATCCGAAACGGACGAGGATATGTCCCAGACCAACCTGCCCCCACCTCAAACCTGTGCTGCCCTGACAGTCCCAAGGGAACCCTACAAACTGACATCAGGAACCTGGGCTTGCAACTTGTCTTTCCCAGGGAAAAGGGCCGGTCTTTGTCTCCAGGGGCCTGTGGCCCTGAGTGGCCGTCTGACTGCAAAATATCCGAACGGACGAGGATATGTCCCAGACCCAACCTGCCCCCACCTCAAACCTGTGCTGCCCTGACAGTCCCAAGGGAACCCTACAAGCTGACATCAGGAACCTGGGCTGGCCACTTGTCTTTCCCAGGGAAAAGGGCCGGTCTTTGTCTCCAGACAAAGTGGCCCTGAGTGGCCGGCTGCCTGCAAAATATCCAAACGGACGAGGATATGTCCCAGACCCAACCTGCCCCCACCTCAAACCTGTGCTGCCCTGACAGTCCCAAGGGAACCCTACAAACTGACATCAGGAACCTGGGCTTGCAACTTGTCTTTCCCAGGGAAAAGGGCCGGTCTTTGTCTCCAGACAAAGTGGCCCTGAGTGGCCGGCTGCCTGCAAAATATCCGAACGGACGAGGATATGTCCCAGACCCAACCTGCCCCCACCTCAAACCTGTGCTGCCCTGACAGTCCCAAGGGAACCCTACAAACTGACATCAGGAACCTGGGCTTGCAACTTGTCTTTCCCAGGGAAAAGGGCCGGTCTTTGTCTCCAGACAAAGTGGCCCTGAGTGGCCGGCTGCCTGCAAAATATCCGAACGGACGAGGATATGTCCCAGACCCAACCTGCCCCCACCTCAAACCTGTGCTGCCCTGACAGTCCCAAGGGAACCCTACAAGCTGACATCAGGAACCTGGATGGCCACTTTTCTTTCCCAGGGAAAAGGGCCAGTCTTTGTCTCCAGGGGCCTGTGGCCCTGAGTGGCCGGGCTGCCTGCAAAATATCCGAACGGACGAGGATATGTCCCAGACCCAACCTGCCCCCACCTCAAACCTGTGCTGCCCTGACAGTCCCAAGGGAACCCTACAAAACTGACATCAGGAACCTGGGCTTGCAACTTGTCTTTCCCAGGGAAAAGGGCCGGTCTTTGTCTCCAGGGGCTGTGGCCCTGAGTGGCCGTCTGACTGCAAAATATCCGAACGGACGAGGATATGTCCCAGACCCAACCTGCCCCCACCTCAAACCTGTGCTGCCCTGACAGTCCCAAGGGAACCCTACAAGCTGACATCAGGAACCTGGGCTGGCCACTTGTCTTTCCCAGGGAAAAGGGCCGGTCTTTGTCTCCAGACAAAGTGGCCCTGAGTGGCCGGCTGCCTGCAAAATATCCAAACGGACGAGGATATGTCCCAGACCCAACCTGCCCCCACCTCAAACCTGTGCTGCCCTGACAGTCCCAAGGGAACCCTACAAACTGACATCAGGAACCTG
Organism: Anomalospiza imberbis; assembly: GCF_031753505.1. Classification (NCBI taxonomy): domain Eukaryota; kingdom Metazoa; phylum Chordata; class Aves; order Passeriformes; family Viduidae; genus Anomalospiza; species Anomalospiza imberbis. Next base: position 112,684 of record NW_027099906.1, read on the forward strand.
GGCTTGCAACTTGTCTTTCCCAGGGAAAAGGGCGGTCTTTGTCTCCAGACAAAGTGGCCCTGAGTGGCCGGCTGCCTGCAAAATATCCGAACGGACGAGGATATGTCCCAGACCCAACCTGCCCCCACCTCAAAACCTGTGCTGCCCTGACAGTCCCAAGGGAACCCTACAAACTGACATCAGGAACCTGGGATGGCCACTTGTCTTTCCCCAGGGAAAAGGGCCGGTCTTTGTCTCCAGACAAAGTGGCCCTGAGTGGCCGGCTGCCTGCAAAATATCCGAACGGACGAGGATATGTCCCAGACCCAACCTGCCCCCACCTCAAACCTGTGCTGCCCTGACAGTCCCAAGGGAACCCTACAAACTGACATCAGGAACCTGGGCTTGCAACTTGTCTTTCCCAGGATAAAGGGCCGGTCTTTGTCTCCAGGGACTGTGGCCCTGAGTGGCCGGCTGCCTGCAAATATCCGAACGGACGAGGATATGTCCCAGACCCAACCTGCCCCCACCTCAAACCTGTGCTGCCCTGACAGTCCCCAAGGGAACCCTACAAAGTGACATCAGGAACCTGGGCTTGCAACTTGTCTTTCCCAGGGAAAAGGGACCGGTCTTTGTCTCCCAGGGGGCTGTGGCCCTGAGTGGCCGGCTGCCTGCAAAAATATCCGAACGGACGAGGATATGTCCCAGACCCAACCTGCCCCCACCTCAAACCTGTGCTGCCCTGACAGTCCCAAGGGAACCCTACAAACTGACATCAGGAACCTGGGATGGCCACTTTTCTTTCCCAGGGAAAAGGGCCGGTCTTTGTCTCCAGAGGCTGTGGCCCTGAGTGGCCGGCTGCCTGCAAAATATCCGAACGGACGAGGATATGTCCCAGACCCAACCTGCCCCCACCTCAAACCTGTGCTGCCCTGACAGTCCCAAGGGAACCCTACAAACTGACATCAGGAACCTGGGCTTGCAACTTGTCTTTCCCAGGGAAAAGGGCCGGTCTTTGTCTCCAGACAAAGTGGCCCTGAGTGGCCGGCTGCCTGCAAAATATCCGAACGGACGAGGATATGTCCCAGACCCAACCCTGCCCCCACCTCAAACCTGTGCTGCCCTGACAGTCCCAGGGGAACCCTACAAACTGACATCAGGAACCTGGGCTTGCAACTTGTCTTTCCAGGGAAAAGGGCCGGTCTTTGTCTCCAGACAAAGCTGCCCTGAGTGGCCGGCTGCCTGCAAAATATCCGAACGGACGAGGATATGTCCCAGACCCAAGCTGCCCCCCCACCTCAAAACCTGTGCTGCCCTGACAGTCCCAAGGGAACCCTACAAACTGACATCAGGAACCTGGGCTTGCAACTTGTCTTTCCCAGGGAAAAGGCCGGTCTTTGTCTCCAGGGACTGTGGCCCTGAGTGGCCGGCTGCCTGCAAAATATCCGAAACGGACGAGGATATGTCCCAGACCCAACCTGCCCCCCCCTCAAACCTGTGCTGCCCTGACAGTCCCAAGGGAACCCTACAAACTGACATCAGGAAACCTGGGCTTGAAATTTTTCTTTCCCAGGGAAAAGGGCCAGAATTTGTCTCCAAGGGCCTGTGGCCCTGAGTGGCCGGCTGCCTGCAAAATATCCAAACGGACGAGGATATGTCCAGACCCAACCTGCCCCCACCTCAAACCTGTGCTGCCCTGACAGTCCCAAGGGAACCCTACAAACTGACATCAGGAACCTGGGCTTGCAACTTGTCTTTCCCAGGGAAAAGGGCCGGTCTTTGTCTCCAGACAAAGTGGCCCTGAGTGGCCGGCTGCCTGCAAAATATCCGAACGGACGAGGATATGTCCCAGACCCAACCTGCCCCCACCTCAAACCTGTGCTGCCCTGACAGTCCCAAGGGAACCCTACAAAGTGACATCAGGAACCTGGGCTTGCAACTTCCAGGGAAAAGGACCGGTCTTTGTCTCCAGACAAAGTGGCCCTGAGTGGCCGGCTGCCTGCAAAATATCCGAACGGACGAGGATATGTCCCAGACCCAACCTGCCCCCACCTCAAACCTGTGCTGCCCTGACAGTCCCAAGGGAACCCTACAAACTGACATCAGGAACCTGGGCTTGCAACTTGTCTTTCCCAGGGAAAAGGACCGGTCTTTGTCTCCAGACAAAGTGGCCCTGAGTGGCCGGCTGCCTGCAAAATATCCGAACGGACGAGGATATGTCCCAGACCCAACCTGCCCCCACCTCAAACCTGTGCTGCCCTGACAGTCCCAAGGGAACCCTACAAACTGACATCAGGAACCTGGGCTTGCAACTTGTCTTTCCCAGGGAAAAGGGCCGGTCTTTGTCTCCAGACAAAGTGGCCCTGAGTGGCCGGCTGCCTGCAAAATATCCGAACGGACGAGGATATGTCCCAGACCCAACCTGCCCCCACCTCAAACCTGTGCTGCCCTGACAGTCCAAGGGAACCCTACAAACTGACATCAGGAACCTGGCCTTGCAACTTGTCTTTCCCAGGGAAAAGGGCCGGTCTTTGTCTCCAGGGGCCTGTGGCCCTGAGTGGCCGTCTGACTGCAAAATATCCAAACGGACGAGGATATGTCCCAGACCCAACCTGCCCCACCTCAAACCTGTGCTGCCCTGACAGTCCCAAGGGAACCCTACAAGCTGACATCAGGAACCTGGGCTGGCCACTTGTCTTTCCCAGGGAAAAGGGCCGGTCTTTGTCTCCAGACAAAGTGGCCCTGAGTGGCCGGCTGCCTGCAAAATATCCAAACGGACGAGGATATGTCCCAGACCCAACCTGCCCCCACCTCAAACCTGTGCTGCCCTGACAGTCCCAAGGGAACCCTACAAACTGACATCAGGAACCTGGGCTTGCAACTTGTCTTTCCCAGGGAAAAGGGCCGGTCTTTGTCTCCAGGGGCTGTGGCCCTGAGTGGCCGGCTGCCTGCAAAATATCCGAACGGACGAGGATATGTCCCAGACCCAACCTGCCCCCACCTCAAACCTGTGCTGCCCTGACAGTCCCAAGGGAACCCTACAAACTGACATCAGGAACCTGGGCTTGCAACTTGTCTTTCCCAGGGAAAAGGGCCGGTCTTTGTCTCCAGATAAAGTGGCCCTGAGTGGCCAGCAGCCTGCAAAATATCCGAACGGACGAGGATATGTCCCAGACCCAACCTGCCCCCACCTCAAACCTGTGCTGCCCTGACAGTCCCAAGGGAACCCTACAAACTGACATCAGGAACCTGGGCTTGCAACTTGTCTTTCCCAGGGAAAAGGGCCGGTCTTTGTCTCCAGGGGCCTGTGGCCCTGAGTGGCCGTCTGACTGCAAAATATCCGAACGGACGAGGATATGTCCCAGACCCAACCTGCCCCCACCTCAAACCTGTGCTGCCCTGACAGTCCCAAGGGAACCCTACAAGCTGACATCAGGAACCTGGGCTTGCAACTTGTCTTTCCCAGGGAAAAGGGCCGGTCTTTGTCTCCAGACAAAGTGGCCCTGAGTGGCCGGCTGCCTGCAAAATATCCGAACGGACGAGGATATGTCCCAGACCCAACCTGCCCCCACCTCAAACCTGTGCTGCCCTGACAGTCCCAAGGGAACCCTACAAACTGACATCAGGAACCTGGGCTTGCAACTTGTCTTTCCCAGGGAAAAGGGCCGGTCTTTGTCTCCAGACAAAGTGGCCCTGAGTGGCCGGCTGCCTGCAAAATATCCGAACGGACGAGGATATGTCCCAGACCCAACCTGCCCCCACCTCAAACCTGTGCTGCCCTGACAGTCCCAAGGGAACCCTACAAGCTGACATCAGGAACCTGGGATGGCCACTTTTCTTTCCCAGGGAAAAGGGCCAGTCTTTGTCTCCAGGGGCCTGTGGCCCTGAGTGGCCGGCTGCCTGCAAAATATCCGAACGGACGAGGATATGTCCCAGACCCAACCTGCCCCCACCTCAAACCTGTGCTGCCCTGACAGTCCCAAGGGAACCCTACAAACTGACATCAGGAACCTGGGCTTGCAACTTGTCTTTCCCAGGGAAAAGGGCCGGTCTTTGTCTCCAGGGGCCTGTGGCCCTGAGTGGCCGTCTTGACTGCAAAATATCCGAACGGACGAGGATATGTCCCAGACCCAACCTGCCCCCACCTCAAACCTGTGCTGCCCTGACAGTCCCAAGGGAACCCTACAAGCTGACATCAGGAACCTGGGCTGGCCACTTGTCTTTCCAGGGAAAAGGGCCGGTCTTTGTCTCCAGACAAAGTGGCCCTGAGTGGCCGGCTGCCTGCAAAATATCCAAACGGACGAGGATATGTCCCAGACCCAACCTGCCCCCACCTCAAACCTGTGCTGCCCTGACAGTCCCAAGGGAACCCTACAAACTGACATCAGGAACCTGGGCTTGCAACTTGTCTTTCCCAGGGAAAAGGGCCGGTCTTTGTCTCCAGGGGCTGTGGCCGTGAGTGGCCGGCTGCCTGCAAAATATCCGAACGGACGAGGATATGTCCCAGACCCAACCTGCCCCCACCTCAAACCTGTGCTGCCCTGACAGTCCCAAGGGAACCCTACAAACTGACATCAGGAACCTGGGCTTGCAACTTGTGTTTCCCAGGGAAAAGGGCCGGTCTTTGTCTCCAGATAAAGTGGCCCTGAGTGGCCGGCTGCCTGCAAAATATCCGAACGGACGAGGATATGTCCCAGACCCAACCTGCCCCCACCTCAAACCTGTGCTGCCCTGACAGTCCCAAGGGAACCCTACAAACTGACATCAGGAACCTGGGCTTGCAACTTGTCTTTCCCAGGGAAAAGGGCCGGTCTTTGTCTCCAGACAAAGTGGCCCTGAGTGGCCGGCTGCCTGCAAAATATCCGAACGGACGAGGATATGTCCCAGACCCAACCTGCCCCCACCTCAAACCTGTGCTGCCCTGACAGTCCCAAGGGAACCCTACAAACTGACATCAGGAACCTGGGATGGCCACTTGTCTTTCCCAGGGAAAAGGGCCGGTCTTTGTCTCCAGGGGCTGTGGCCCTGAGTGGCCGGCTGCCTGCAAAATATCCGAACGGACGAGGATATGTCCCAGACCCAACCTGCCCCCACCTCAAACCTGTGCTGCCCTGACAGTCCCAAGGGAACCCTACAAAGTGACATCAGGAACCTGGGCTTGCAACTTGTCTTTCCCAGGGAAAAGGACCGGTCTTTGTCTCCAGGGGCTGTGGCCCTGAGTGGCCGGCTGCCTGCAAAATATCCGAACGGACGAGGATATGTCCCAGACCCAACCTGCCCCCACCTCAAACCTGTGCTGCCCTGACAGTCCCAAGGGAACCCTACAAACTGACATCAGGAACCTGGGATGGCCACTTTTCTTTCCCAGGGAAAAGGGCCGGTCTTTGTCTCCAGAGGCTGTGGCCCTGAGTGGCCGGCTGCCTGCAAAATATCCGAACGGACGAGGATATGTCCCAGACCCAACCTGCCCCCACCTCAAACCTGTGCTGCCCTGACAGTCCCAAGGGAACCCTACAAACTGACATCAGGAACCTGGGCTTGCAACTTGTCTTTCCAGGGAAAAGGGCCGGTCTTTGTCTCCAGACAAAGTGGCCCTGAGTGGCCGGCTGCCTGCAAAATATCCGAACGGACGAGGATATGTCCCAGACCCAACCTGCCCCCACCTCAAACCTGTGCTGCCCTGACAGTCCCAGGGGAACCCTACAAAACTGACATCAGGAACCTGGGCTTGCAACTTGTCTTTCCCAGGGAAAAGGGCCGGTCTTTGTCTCCAGACAAAGCTGCCCTGAGTGGCCGGCTGCCTGCAAAATATCCGAACGGACGAGGATATGTCCCAGACCCAAGCTGCCCCCACCTCAAACCTGTGCTGCCCTGACAGTCCCAAGGGAACCCTACAAACTGACATCAGGAACCTGGGCTTGCAACTTGTCTTTCCCAGGGAAAAGGGCCGGTCTTTGTCTCCAGACAAAGTGGCCCTGAGTGGCCGGCTGCCTGCAAAATATCCGAACGGACGAGGATATGTCCCAGACCCAACCTGCCCCCCCCTCAAACCTGTGCTGCCCTGACAGTCCCAAGGGAACCCTACAAACTGACATCAGGAACCTGGGATGGCCACTTTTCTTTCCCAGGGAAAAGGGCCGGTCTTTGTCTCCAGACAAAGTGGCCCTGAGTGGCCGGCTGCCTGCAAAATATCCGAACGGACGAGGATATGTCCCAGACCCAACCTGCCCCCACCTCAAACCTGTGCTGCCCTGACAGTCCCAAGGGAACCCTACAAACTGACATCAGGAACCTGGGCTTGCCACTTGTCTTTCCCAGGGAAAAGGGCCGGTCTTTGTCTCCAGGGACTGTGGCCCTGAGTGGCCGGCTGCCTGCAAAATATCCGAACGGACGAGGATATGTCCCAGACCCAACCTGCCCCCACCTCAAACCTGTGCTGCCCTGACAGTCCCAAGGGAACCCTACAAACTGACATCAGGAACCTGGGCTTGCAACTTGTCTTTCCCAGGGAAAAGGGCCGGTCTTTGTCTCCAGACAAAGTGGCCCTGAGTGGCCGGCTGCCTGCAAAATATCCGAACGGACGAGGATATGTCCCAGACCCAACCTGCCCCCACCTCAAACCTGTGCTGCCCTGACAGTCCCAAGGGAACCCTACAAACTGACATCAGGAACCTGGGCTTGCAACTTGTCTTTCCCAGGGAAAAGGGCCGGTCTTTGTCTCCAGACAAAGTGGCCCTGAGTGGCCGGCTGCCTGCAAAATATCCAAACGGACGAGGATATGTCCCAGACCCAACCTGCCCCCACCTCAAACCTGTGCTGCCCTGACAGTCCCAAGGGAACCCTACAAACTGACATCAGGAACCTGGGCTTGCAACTTGTCTTTCCCAGGGAAAAGGGCCGGTCTTTGTCTCCAGGGGCTGTGGCCGTGAGTGGCCGGCTGCCTGCAAAATATCCGAACGGACGAGGATATGTCCCAGACCCAACCTGCCCCCACCTCAAACCTGTGCTGCCCTGACAGTCCCAAGGGAACCCTACAAACTGACATCAGGAACCTGGGCTTGCAACTTGTCTTTCCAGGGAAAAGGGCCGGTCTTTGTCTCCAGACAAAGTGGCCCTGAGTGGCCGGCTGCCTGCAAAATATCCGAACGGACGAGGATATGTCCCAGACCCAACCTGCCCCCACCTCAAACCTGTGCTGCCCTGACAGTCCCAAGGGAACCCTACAAACTGACATCAGGAACCTGGGCTTGCCACTTGTCTTTCCCAGGGAAAAGGGCCGGTCTTTGTCTCCGGGCAAAGTGGCCCTGAGTGGCCGGCTGCCTGCAAAATATCCGAACGGACGAGGATATGTCCCAGACCCAACCTGCCCCCACCTCAAACCTGTGCTGCCCTGACAGTCCCAAGGGAACCCTACAAACTGACATCAGGAACCTGGGCTTGCCACTTGTCTTTCCCAGGGAAAAGGGCCGGTCTTTGTCTCCAGGGACTGTGGACCTGAGTGGCTGGCTGCCTGCAAAATATCCGAACGGACGAGGATATGTCCCAGACCCAACCTGCCCCCACCTCAAACCTGTGCTGCCCTGACAGTCCCAAGGGAACCCTACAAACTGACATCAGGAACCTGGGCTTGAAATTTTTCTTTCCAAGGGAAAAGGGCCAGAATTTGTCTCCAAGGGCCTGTGGCCCTGAGTGGCCGGCTGCCTGCAAAATATCCGAACGGACGAGGATATGTCCCAGACCCAACCTGCCCCCACCTCAAACCTGTGCTGCCCTGACAGTCCCAAGGGAACCCTACAAACTGACATCAGGAACCTGGGCTTGCAACTTGTCTTTCCCAGGGAAAAGGGCCGGTCTTTGTCTCCAGACAAAGTGGCCCTGAGTGGCCGGCTGCCTGCAAAATATCCGAACGGACGAGGATATGTCCCAGACCCAACCTGCCCCCACCTCAAACCTGTGCTGCCCTGACAGTCCCAAGGGAACCCTACAAACTGACATCAGGAACCTGGGCTTGCAACTTGTCTTTCCCAGGGAAAAGGGCCGGTCTTTGTCTCCAGGGGCCTGTGGCCCTGAGTGGCCGTCTGACTGCAAAATATCCGAACGGACGAGGATATGTCCCAGACCCAACCTGCCCCCACCTCAAACCTGTGCTGCCCTGACAGTCCCAAGGGAACCCTACAAGCTGACATCAGGAACCTGGGCTGGCCACTTGTCTTTCCCAGGGAAAAGGGCCGGTCTTTGTCTCCAGACAAAGTGGCCCTGAGTGGCCGGCTGACTGCAAAATATCCAAACGGACGAGGATATGTCCCAGACCCAACCTGCCCCCACCTCAAACCTGTGCTGCCCTGACAGTCCCAAGGGAACCCTACAAACTGACATCAGGAACCTGGGCTTGCAACTTGTCTTTCCCAGGGAAAAGGGCCGGTCTTTGTCTCCAGGGGCTGTGGCCGTGAGTGGCCGGCTGCCTGCAAAATATCCGAACGGACGAGGATATGTCCCAGACCCAACCTGCCCCCACCTCAAACCTGTGCTGCCCTGACAGTCCCAAGGGAACCCTACAAACTGACATCAGGAACCTGGGCTTGCAACTTGTGTTTCCCAGGGAAAAGGGCCGGTCTTTGTCTCCAGATAAAGTGGCCCTGAGTGGCCAGCAGCCTGCAAAATATCCGAACGGACGAGGATATGTCCCAGACCCAACCTGCCCCCACCTCAAACCTGTGCTGCCCTGACAGTCCCAAGGGAACCCTACAAACTGACATCAGGAACCTGGGCTTGCAACTTGTCTTTCCCAGGGAAAAGGGCCGTCTTTGTCTCCAGACAAAGTGGCCCTGAGTGGCCGGCTGCCTGCAAAATATCCGAACGGACGAGGATATGTCCCAGACCCAACCTGCCCCCACCTCAAACCTGTGCTGCCCTGACAGTCCCAAGGGAACCCTACAAACTGACATCAGGAACCTGGGCTTGCAACTTGTCTTTCCCAGGGAAAAGGGCCGGTCTTTGTCTCCAGACAAAGTGGCCCTGAGTGGCCGGCTGCCTGCAAAATATCCAAACGGACGAGGATATGTCCCAGACCCAACCTGCCCCCACCTCAAACCTGTGCTGCCCTGACAGTCCCAAGGGAACCCTACAAGCTGACATCAGGAACCTGGGATGGCCACTTTTCTTTCCCAGGGAAAAGGGCCAGTCTTTGTCTCCAGGGGCCTGTGGCCCTGAGTGGCCGGCTGCCTGCAAAATATCCGAACGGACGAGGATATGTCCCAGACCCAACCTGCCCCCACCTCAAACCTGTGCTGCCCTGACAGTCCCAAGGGAACCCTACAAACTGACATCAGGAACCTGGGCTTGCAACTTGTCTTTCCCAGGGAAAAGGGCCGGTCTTTGTCTCCAGGGGCCCTGTGGCCCTGAGTGGCCGTCTGACTGCAAAATATCCGAACGGACGAGGATATGTCCCAGACCCAACCTGCCCCCACCTCAAACCTGTGCTGCCCTGACAGTCCCAAGGGAACCCTACAAAGTGACATCAGGAACCTGGGCTGGCCACTTGTCTTTCCAGGGAAAAGGGCCGGTCTTTGTCTCCAGACAAAGTGGCCCTGAGTGGCCGGCTGCCTGCAAAATATCCGAACGGACGAGGATATGTCCCAGACCCAACCTGCCCCCACCTCAAACCTGTGCTGCCCTGACAGTCCCAAGGGAACCCTACAAACTGACATCAGGAACCTGGGCTTGCCACTTGTCTTTCCCAGGGAAAAGGGCCGGTCTTTGTCTCCAGGGACTGTGGACCTGAGTGGCTGGCTGCCTGCAAAATATCCGAACGGACGAGGATATGTCCCAGACCCAACCTGCCCCCACCTCAAACCTGTGCTGCCCTGACAGTCCCAAGGGAACCCTACAAACTGACATCAGGAACCTGGGATGGCCACTTTTCTTTCCCAGGGAAAAGGGCCGGTCTTTGTCTCCAGAGGCTGTGGCCCTGAGTGGCCGGCTGCCTGCAAAATATCCGAACGGACGAGGATATGTCCCAGACCCAACCTGCCCCCACCTCAAACCTGTGCTGCCCTGACAGTCCCAGGGGAACCCTACAAACTGACATCAGGAACCTGGGCTTGCAACTTGTCTTTCCCAGGGAAAAGGGCCGGTCTTTGTCTCCAGACAAAGCTGCCCTGAGTGGCCGGCTGCCTGCAAAATATCCGAACGGACGAGGATATGTCCCAGACCCAACCTGCCCCCACCTCAAACCTGTGCTGCCCTGACAGTCCCAAGGGAACCCTACAAACTGACATCAGGAACCTGGGCTTGCAACTTGTCTTTCCCAGGGAAAAGGGCCGGTCTTTGTCTCCAGGGACTGTGGCCCTGAGTGGCCGGCTGCCTGCAAAATATCCGAACGGACGAGGATATGTCCCAGACCCAACCTGCCCCCCCCTCAAACCTGTGCTGCCCTGACAGTCCCAAGGGAACCCTACAAACTGACATCAGGAACCTGGGATGGCCACTTTTCTTTCCCAGGGAAAAGGGCCGGTCTTTGTCTCCAGACAAAGTGGCCCTGAGTGGCCGGCTGCCTGCAAAATATCCGAACGGACGAGGATATGTCCCAGACCCAACCTGCCCCCACCTCAAACCTGTGCTGCCCTGACAGTCCCAAGGGAACCCTACAAACTGACATCAGGAACCTGGGCTTGCCACTTGTCTTTCCCAGGGAAAAGGGCCGGTCTTTGTCTCCAGGGACTGTGGCCCTGAGTGGCCGGCTGCCTGCAAAATATCCGAACGGACGAGGATATGTCCCAGACCCAACCTGCCCCCACCTCAAACCTGTGCTGCCCTGACAGTCCCAAGGGAACCCTACAAACTGACATCAGGAACCTGGGCTTGCAACTTGTCTTTCCCAGGGAAAAGGGCCGGTCTTTGTCTCCAGACAAAGTGGCCCTGAGTGGCCGGCTGCCTGCAAAATATCCAAACGGACGAGGATATGTCCCAGACCCAACCTGCCCCCACCTCAAACCTGTGCTGCCCTGACAGTCCCAAGGGAACCCTACAAACTGACATCAGGAACCTGGGCT